>NC_080703.1:17844700-18037200 GCF_030445035.2 Dasypus novemcinctus
TAATAAAGCATCCAGTGTGTCCACAGTGTACCATCGACAGCGTTTGATATGGACACATAGCTGTGCGTTCATCACTGCGATCACTATTAAGGCATTTTTATGATTTCTGTACTACTGATGAAAAGCAAAAAACAGACAAACACACAAGCCAGCGAACAAGGAAATGCCTCCCCGCTCAGTCTCTCGGGCAGTCCCTGTTGGACACAGCTGCTCTTTCTGGCTCTTCCCGCACCATGATTTATTTGTTTATTCAGCAGTTTGATTGAGATGTAGTCACACCCGGTATGATCTAGCCAAACTGTGTCATCGATGGCTTTTTAAAAGTTCCCGATAAGACCTTTATTGTCAAATCGTACAGTGAAATAGGTAATAGTTTGAAAGAAAATGTACATTTTAAAAGAGGGGCGGAAGGCAGGTTTGATTTCATATAATTAGGAGAATAGCTTTGAGACGGGGGAGAGGGGTGGAAGGGAGAGAGGGAGAAAAGGAGAGAGGGAGAGAGGGGTGAGGGGGGCAGAGAGGGACAGAGGGAGAGAGGGAGAATGCCAAAGAGTGGCATGAATGGAGAGCACTGCTCACGTGAATGCAAAACAAAACCATACAACCACATTGGAAGGCGGTGACCTTTTCTTATCAACTTACCAAAGACTGGAAAAAATTAACGTGTTCATCAACAGATGGAAAAACACACCACACACACACACACACACAGACACACGCGCGGGGAGAAAAGATCGCTGAGTAATATGAGGGCCTGTGTCACTCCTCGCAACCTGGGGTGGGGTTGGGTTGGGGGGAGGGGAGAGGCAATGCCAAGGTAACCTGAAAACTGCAAGGCCCTCCTCTATTTACATAGAAAAGGAGAGGGGCTCCACACCCAGCACAGCTGACCTAACCTCCAAGGCAGATGGCCGCTGGCACACAATCCGTGAGGCCCCGTCTTTGCTGGGAAAGATGAGAAAAGAGGCCATGGGAGAGAGCATTTCTTTGCGGTTTCAGAGAGGCTAAACCCAGAGTTTATCCCCAGGGAGGATGTCTTTGACACAGTCATGGGCCGCCCCCCCCCTTTTTTAAAGGGAAACCCCTCCCCTCAAAAAAGGCCCCCTTTTTTTCCCTCCCCCCTCCCCCAACTTTCAGCAATGCCTGTTGGAGCTATAGGCAGGACCTGAGGGGCTCTCAGTTCAGTCACAGACCCCAGCCGATCGGATCTGTCCCGTGCCGCTTTGGCTGTTCTGGCACAGCTCTTTATTTGTTTATTAAGCCGTTTTCCTGAGATATATCCATATACCATAGGGTCTAGCCAGAGTACCACCGACTTTTTTTGTTTTTAAACCTGCTAAAAAGACCCTTATGGTAAAATTGTAAAAAAAAAAAAAATAGAACATAGGTGGAAAGAAACTGTAAATTTTAAAAGAGCGTGTAAAGGCCAGCTTAGAGATTTCACATCATCCGTGATAAGCAACTGTAAATTTTAAAAGAGCGTGTAAAGGCCAGCTTAGAGATTTCACATCATCCGTGATAAGCAATAAACAGGATTGTTGGAGATTTGGACCCGAAGGATATTGGGAATGAAAGAAAGAGAAAAAGGAGAATGAAACAAACAGAAAGAGAAGAGAAGAGAGCTGGGATCTGGGAGTCTGGGAGTAGAGACTCCTCAGGCAATTTTATTGTTTACAAGGGGCTTTCTATATAGCCCAGTCTACGGGAGAACAGGTATGCAGTTCACTAATAGCATTACTCACGATCTAAGGAACTCAAAAAATCTTTATCTCAAGGTACGAAGTCCAAGCATTTCATCTAATTCTGAAGTAGATCTGCTCATCTTTTCTTTCAGCCTTTCACAGCTTCATCCTATTTGCCCGGAACTCTTAATGACTGCATTCCTTCTGGGGGCAGGGGGGCGGGCAGCAAGTGTATGGAAACAGCACGTCTCTCACAGCACGACTCTCTTTGCGAGACCACTATGCCTCAGTTTCTAACACAGGATATAGCAGCAAACGTTTATCAATGTAAATAAATGTTTTGACATCATCCAAGTTAATTATAACATGATGATCATTTTGTTCCTACAGCTGTACCGATCGGACATCATACTGTCCAGGAATGAAATAAACGATGGGCTTAGCTATTTAATTTCCGCGGAGGCCCTCATTCTCGATGGGCCATCAGATTCCTGCTTGGGAATTCCTCCCACCCTATGGGAACGAATTGCCACAGATAACCACAGGCCAACTCACAGTGTTCGGAGGCAGAGATGCTCAGCCTCTTTCTGGCACGACTCAGGCTAAATCACGATTGACCCAGATGGATCGTTTTCATTCACGAAGTCTGCATAAGAAAGCATTGAAGAAAAATGAAGTGGCCAAAATTATATCTCCTCTCCAGCCCTCCTCGATTAAAAGCACAACATTTAACTTTTAGGAAGACACTGACAGATGACCGATCATCAGATTTTGCAAATACAAATGAGGTCTTAGGGCTAAGAGATTTCAAAGTCGCGTCCGGAGTTGGTTCCAGAGGTTACTGTAAGGCAAGTGTCAGCAGGCCCGCCACACTAATCATCGCCTCCAATAGCGGGGCTCCCACAGGGACGTGAAGGAGGTCAACCACCACACCAGGGAGCCAAGAGTGCCAACAACTGCAAACAGGAGAATTGCGTCCATCATCCAAGGGGCATCTAAGCACCCTCTCGATACAGAGGCGGAGTGGACATAACCATCCCGGGGCCCACGGAATGGAGGAATAGAGCATGGATTAGCGTGCACTTACTGAGCTTCTGTTCTGGAACTATGGTGATTAGTAATGGAAGTCAACGTAGCATCGAGATGGAGAGAGTGGCCACGGTAGCTGCTGAGGGTGGGGAGTGGGAAAAAGAGATGTGATGTGGGGGCACTTTCAGGACTTGGAGTTCTCCCGGGTGGTACTGCAGGGACAGTCACCAGACAGTGTATGTCCTCCCGTGGCCCACTGGGTGGACCGGGGGGAGAGTGTAAACTGTAACGGGGACCATTGACCATGGGGCGCGGCAGCGCTCGCTCAGAGATGTATTCGCCGAGCGCGATGAAGGTCCCACCATGATGGAGGAGGTGGTTGTTATGGCAGCAGTGGGGTGAGGGGGGGGTGGGGGAAATATATGGGGACCTCCTATTTTTTTAATGTAACATTAAAAAAAAATAAAGACAAAGAAATTTTTAAAAAACAAAACAAAGCACTTAGGCTCTGGGCTCAGTAATGGGTTGCAGACCCGCTTCCTAGGGCCTTGGGGAGGGAGGCTATCAAGGGCAGAAAAAACCTCCCAAACTTAAAAAAAAAAAATTGCGGGGCTCCCAGGGGCTCTAGAGAGACCCAGAAACCATAAGCAGTGTAGACAGTTCGGGAATCTGGCACCCTGTCCGTGGGCCTGGGCCTTCCTTTGGAATTTATGCCCCCCAGGGTAAATGGCATGAGACTCGCTGAGGGGCTCGCCCCCCGCCTCAGCGGGTCAGCGAAAAAACGGTAAGAGTAGTGGTATTTCGCGGGGACGGTGGGGGACGGGGACGGGGGCGGGGGCGCCGGGGGCGTTCCACTTATTCTACACCTCTCATGTCTCTTCACCGTGCCAGACTAGAGTCAAGCTCAACAGGGTCTTCTTTCCCTGCTGATTCCGCCAGGCCCGTTCCCTTGGCTGTGGTTTCGCAGGATAGTAGGTAGGGACAGTGGGAATCTCGTTCATCCATTCATGCGCGTCACTAATTAGATGACGAGGCATTTGGCTACCTTAAGAGAGTCATAGTTACTCCCGCCGTTTACCCGCGCTTCATTGAATTTCTTCACTTTGACATTCAGAGCACTGGGCAGAAACCACATCGCGTCAACACCCGCCGCGGGCCTTCGCGATGCTTTGTTTTAATTAAACAGTCGGATTCCCCTGGTCCGCACCAGTTCTAAGTCGGCTGCTAAGCGAGGCGCGCGCGGAACCGCGGCCCGGGGGCGGACCCGGCGGGGGACGGAGGGAGAGGCGAGGCGGGCTCGGGGCGCGGACGTCCCGCCATGGGGTCGTCCAGGAGGCACCGCGGCGAGGAGGAGGCGGCGGGCACGAGCACGGCGGGCACCGGGCGCGCCACCGAGCAGCCGCCGCGACACCGGGAGCACAAGAAGCACGAGCACCGGAGCGGCGGCGGCGGCGAACGACGCACGCGGAGCCGGGAGCGCGGGGCCGAGCGCGGGGGCGGGCGGCGCGGGGCCCAGGCCGAGGCCCGCGGCGGCGCGCACGGGCGGGAGCGGGGCCAGGCGGAGCCCTCGCAGCGGCGCGTGAAGCGGGAGAAGCGCGAGGAAGGCTGCGAGGCGGCTGCTGGCTCCAAAACCACCTCAGGAGATGCCTCGTCACTCAGCATCTAGGAGACCGATAAACTCCGGGCAAGGTTGGGGCTGAAACCTTTGGAGGTCAATGCTGTCGAGGAGGAGGCGGGCACCAAGGAGGAGCCCGCGGCCACAGACATCATCAACCCCATGGCCGTGCGGCAGCGAGAGGAGCGGCGGGAGAAGCTGGCGGCTGCCAAGGAAAAGCGCCTGCTGATCCCAAAGCTGGGGAAGATGAAGACGTTGGGGGAGGATGACCCCTGGCTGGACGATACCGCGGCCTGCATCGAGAGGAGCCGGCAACTGCAGAAGGAGAAGGACTTGGCAGAGAAGAGGGCCAAGCTGCTGGAAGAGATGGACCAAGAGTTTGGCGTCAGCACACTGGAGGAGGAAGAGTTTGGGCAGAGGCGGCAGGACCTGTACAGTGCCCGGGACCTGCAGGGCCTCACCGTGGAGCACGCCATCGATTCCTTCCGAGAAGGGGAGACCATGATCCTCACCCTCAAGGACAAAGGAATCCTGCAGAAGGAGGAGGATGTGCTGGTGAACGTGAACCTGGTGGACCAGGAGCGGGCAGAGAAGAACGTGGAGCTGCCGAAGAAGCCCGACTACCTGCCCTGTGCAGAGGACGAGAGCGTGGATGACTTGGCACGGCAAAAACCCCGCTCCATCCTGTCAAAGTATGACGAGGAGCTCGCTGGGGAGCGGCCCCGCTCCTTCCGTTTGGAGCAGGGTGGCGTGGCTGATGGCCGGCGGGAGAGGGAGCTGGAAGAGATCCGGACCATGCGACTGCAGGCTCAGTCCCTGAGCACAACCGGGCCCCGGCTCACCTCCGAGTACCTCACGCCCGAGGAGATGGTGACCTTTAAAAAGTCCAAGGGGAGGGTGAAGAGAATCCGCAAGAAGGAGAAGGAGGTGGTGGTGCGGGCCGATGACCTGCTGCCTCTCGGGTACCAGACTCAAGACGGGGACTTTGGCTCCAGACTGCGGGGCCGGGGCCGGCGCCCAGTGCCCGAGGCTGACGAGGAGGCCCAGGAGGAAGAGGAAAAGGAGCCAGTGCCTCAGCCCCCACAGTCGGACGACACCCGCGTAGAGAACATGGACATCAGTGATGAAGAGGAGTATGGAGCGCCGCGCTCTGGGTCCCCAGAAGTGCCGGAGGAGGACGAGGCAGAGCTGGAGCTACAGAAGCAGCTGGAGAAAGGGCGCCAACTGCGGCAGCTCCAGCAGCTGCGGGAGAGTGGTGAGAAGGTGGTGGAGATCGTGAAGAAGCTGGAGTCCCGCCAGCGGGCCTGGGAGGAGGACGAGGACCCTGAGCGGAAGGGGGCCATCGTGTTCAATGCCACCTCGGAGTTCTGCCAGACGCTGGGGGGAGCAGGAGGAGCCGATGGACTTGGAGCGGGATGAGGAGCGCTCGGCCAATGGCGGCTCCGAATCCGATGGGGGGGAGAACATCGGCTGGAGCACGGTCAACCTGGACGAGGAGAAGCAGCAGCAGGACTTCTCTGCCTCCTCCACCACCATCCTGGACGAGGAGCCCATCATGAACCGAGGGCTGGCAGCTGCCCTGCTCCTGTTTCAGAACAAAGGGCTGCTGGAGACCACGGTGCAGAAGGTGGCCCGGGTGAAGGCACCCAACAAGTCGCTGCCGTCTGCCTTGTACTGCATCGAGGACAAGATGGCCATCGACGACAAGTACAGCCGGCGGGAGGAGTACCGCGGCTCCATCCAGGACTTCAAGGAAAAGGACGGCTACAAGCCCGACGTCAAGATCGAGTACGTGGACGAGACGGGCCGCAAGCTCACGCCCAATGAGGCTTTCCGGCAGCTGTCCCACCGCTTCCACGGCAAGGGCTCAGGCAGGATGAAGACTGAGCGGCGGATGAAGAAGCTGGACGAGGAGGCGAGGCGCTGCTGAAGAAGATGAGCTCCAGCGACACGCCCCTGGGCACCGTGGCCTTGCTGCAGGAGAAGCAGAAGGCCCAGAAGAACCCGTACATCGTGCTCAGTGGCAGCGGCAAGAGCATGAACGCGAACACCATCACCAAGTGAGCAGACCCTCCTCCCGACACCCCGCCCCCCAACTTTAATGTTCAATAAAGCTCCTTCCTTATTTTTCAAAAACAATCCAAGGGAGAGGGTGTAAATCTCGCGCCGGCGGTTTTGGTGACTCTAGATAACCTCGGGCCGATCGCACGCCCCCCACCGTGGCGGCGAAGACCCATTCGAACGTCTGCCCTATCAACTTTCGATGGTAGTCGCTGTGCCTACCATGGTGACTATCTAGAGGAAGTAAAAGTCGTAACAAGGTTTCCGTAGGTGAACCTGCGGAAGGATCATTAATGAGGAGCACTGGCGAGGCGCCCGAGCCTGCGTTCCGGCCCAGCTGAGCGCCCCGTTTTGCCAGTGCCATGCGGGCAGGCCGGCGCGGTGGCCGCGCGCGAGAGAGCCTGCGTGGCGCGCGAGGTGCGGGCGAGTGCCGAGGTGTGGAGGTAGGCCGAGAGGGGCTGGGGTCGGGCCACTCCACTCGCGGTTGCTGCAGGTCACGGGGCGGGGGGCGGCTCCCGTCGTGTTCCCCGCTGTGGAGGGGGACTTTCGGCTGGACCGCTGTGGTCCCCATGACGCCGCCGCTGAGGGGCGCGCCGCCCGCCCGCCTGCCTGCCTGCCTGCCTGCCGCCGTGCCCCCTGCCCGCCCTCCGTGCCGTGCGAGGCGGTGCGAGAGTTCCCGCGTCTCCGTGTCCCCCGCCTATGCCGCCGAGTCCTCGGGTGCCCGGTCTGCCGCGGCTGCCCCGCCGGATGTGAGCCGTGGCACGTCAGGGAAAGGGGGGGCGGTGGCGGCGGTGGTGGCGGCCGGTGGCCCGTGGAGCCCCCCGTGGCGAGGGGCTGGGGTCGTACCCATTGTGTTGATTGAGCTGCCCCTGTGGGTCGACCAGCACGCACTGTTCTTGGCCACCGCGGCCTCCACCTGGCGTGGTCCACCCCCAGTGGCCGTGATGAATGGCTCCGCGCTCTTTCGCCGATCGCCTTTGTCCCGTTCGTCGGGTGGGTGGGACTCCCTAAGATTTTCCCAAGTCCTGCTCTGGAGGCGGTGGCCGTCCCCTGCTGCCTGTGGGAAGTCCGCTGAGGGCACTTTGTGCCCCCTGCTCTCCCGTGTGTGTCCACGTCGGCGGGTGGTCCCCAACCCCTACAATTTTTCCAATCCTGCTCTGCAGGTGTGTAATGGTCCTCTTCCCCTGTCCCCCCTTCCCCCCTTCCCGTCTTCCCCCCTCCGTCCCCGCCCCCCCACTAGGATCCACCAGATTGCCCCAGGAGCTATGGGGTCGTCCTGTGGCCTAGTGGCCGCATGATGCTTCTGGGAGGTCCTCGTGACCAGCGGATTGTGTCCCTCTCAGGGCTTGGTTCGTTTTCCCCCAAAAGTTGGCTTTTTGGGCCTCCATTTTAAGGATGGATTGCTCTGTAACCGGAAGTGCATGGTTTGGTCAGGGCGAGTGCTGTCTGTATGTTTGTAAAGCTCTGTGTTATTGATGCCTCACTGCCCAGTCCTTTCCTCCTGGAGCTGAGTCCTGTGCTTGGCCTGTGTGCTGACTCTCATGGTCCCCAAGTGGGGCCGTTTGCTTTGTCATGCCGTGATCTGTGCTCACAAAGGCGTACTTATTCCTGCGTGTGTCCAATATGATCAATGCGGGTGGTGGTGTGCTCTCCCTCTTTCATGCCTTCACCTGTGTCAGGTGGGGAAGGAATGCTTGTGGCAGTGAGTGTGGTTACCTCCTTTCTCTGCCCTGGATAGAGGAATGTGGATGAAAAAGAATAAGATGACTGCATTACTTTCTTCCAGTCAAGTAAGCTGGTGCATGTGCTTGTGATAGGTGTGCCCTGGTGCTGAATATCCTTAAGTCCTTTCAGTAATATGGAACTAAACATTTGTTGGAGGCCTTAGTCTGGCTAAATCTATTAGCTCTGGATTCAGCCTGGCTTTCGAATCCTGAGTTGAACAAATCCTGTGTTGAACATTGTTTTCTTGACCCAAGGAAGGTTGTTCGGTATCAGTGTTTTCACCAAGTTAAGAAAACCTGTGTATGCCAGGAAGCAATGTGTGCAGCACCTGGGCAAATCAGGGCACTGTGAGCTCTATCAGGAAACCTGTGCAGTTGTACTTGTGATGTTCATTGTCAGAGAGGCCACAGAAACTATGTCAAGCTGCAGACTGTGCAGGGGTGCCAGAAAGCATACCTTTGAGGCTGTTACTGCGCCTAGCCGTTTGTCCATCTTTTCTGTCTTCCCTTCCCTTTTCTCTCCCTCATCCTCCATTCCTCATGTGCCCTTGCTCTGTGATGCACCCTCCCTCTGTGACACATCCAGATGCTGCACAAAACACCTCCATCCAGGAGCTCATCAGTGCAACTGTGGTCACCTCAGGGGCCATTGGAAATTAGTTGACCTCTTGAGTTCCACAGTTCAGTTTTTCAATGAGTGTGCAGAGATCTCTTCCAGGGCAATTTGCTGAGCAAACTTTGCTTCCAGACTTGCAGTTGCTGCCCTGGGCCTGTGTTTGCCCACCTTTTTACTCCTCCAGTGCCCCTGAGGCTGGTCTGGATCACCCTGCTGCCCCAGCACCTCTCCCTGGCCCTGCCCATAAGCTGCCCAACCTGGATGGTGGGAAGTTGTGTTCTGGATATTTATGTCACCCATAAGAGGAGATACCCCATCTGGAGCCCTCAGTACCCCTCTCTAGGGGTCCTTTCATCTGTGTTCAGGAGGTGCAGTGTGAAGCCAGTGCTGTCATCTTGCCATTCCAAGGTGTTTGGCTTATACATCCTCCAGGGTGCAGGGTGTTCCTTCTGGGTTCACCCCCCCTTGGGCAGGCCACCTCTAGGAGGCTGGTACCATCAAGATACCTCCCACATCTTCACCTGAAGGAAACTGGGTCTAGGTCCCCAGAAGAGGCCTGACAGGAGTGAGCCAGAGGGAGGAGAGTTGCAGAGATTACCAGGGGCAGGGTGACCAGAGAAGGGACCTCCACACTCATGGGAATATCTGGTCCACATCGAGGCCCTGGAGCTGGAGGAGGAGGTGGTCACTTCCTTGCACCTCTGAATATTTTAAGGGGTGTACAAAAGGAGAGCCTGTCAGAAGGCCCAGGCATCTGTGAGCTCCTCTGTCCTGACTGTCATTGTTCAGAACAGGCCTGCTGGAGGTGTCCTGCCTGCTGGAAGGTGTGGTCCAGATGCAGTATGGCTCTCTGGGGCATCCTCCTCCTGTTGTCAAACAGACCATGCCAGAGGCAGTGGTGGATGGAAGCCATGGCCACAGATGTCCAGGCTTCACTGATGCAGGAAGAAATTGCCTGCTTCTGCTGTCAAGGAGCATGCCTCTACACACACCAGGCAGTTTTATGCGCTGTGAAAGGAAAAGACTGATGCTGCTGCCATTGTCACTGCTGCTGTTGTGTGGTGGGAATGGTCCCAACCTCTGAGCTTCCTTGGGTAGCCACAACTGTGAAGACCCATGCTGGAAAGAGAAGGCTGATCAGAAACAGGACCATGCCATTGCAGAGGAAGATAAAATTTTGAGACCTGTGTAGATAGCAGTGTCACTGACCCTGCCAGTACTTTCTTCCTACTGTGGAAAGTTCGACACCTGAGCCTAAGCCACAGTCACTGTGCCAATCCCAGCTACCACCTCAACAGAAGTCAGTGGCTTGGCTGAGCTTTCTGCCAGGCTGCCAATCCCCGCTGCTTCTGTACCTTTCATGTCTTGTCCAAGGCAAGAACAGCAGCTTGTCTTCTTGAGGCTGCCTCACCTACATTCATGGTGTCTGCAACTTCTATTTCTCATCTCCCTACTCCTCCTAATGCCTTCAACAACCCACCCTTTTCTTCCAGCTTACCACTCTCAGAAAGTAATCACCCACACTTATGTGCATAATATCCTCCTCTATCCTTACCAACTTAGATCAGTATCTCTGTCTTCACTGGTCATGCCCACCCACCCAGCCAGCACATTTGAAAAGTGGACCACCCAGCCTGTGTCAGACCCCTAGTGTAAGTGATATGGACCCACTCCCCCTTTCCAGGCTGTTCTTTTCTGGTGTCCTCCCAGTGCTTATTTTGACTTCAATTTGCCTATGCCCATCGTCATAGGAAGCAAATACCCTCCTGCAAAAAGGTACCCGTTTCCACTAGCCTGTAGCAATGAACACTGCACCAGCTAGTTTTTCAACCTCCCTCTTGGTTCCAGTAGCCACCCCTCAACCCACATTGGGAGGCCCTGGTGAGCACCAGGAAAGAGCCACTTTTCCCAGTGCTCATGTCTTCACTGGCCTGGCCATCTCTCCTGTGACTACCTACACTCCAGTGCTCAGCACCTAGGCCTACCTGTGATCTGTCTCCAGGAACTTTTCCCCCTTTTTTGTGTGACACGTCCTGGTCCTGACAACACACCACGCAATGGCGGCATTGCATCAAACCAAGTCCCTGCTGGCTTGCCTGCACTTGTCATTCTGTGGCCCACCTCCACCTTACAATCTTCCCTTTTTACCCAGGAGCCATACCTCAGCCCACTTTGGTGTCCCCAATGGGCAGCCCCTGGGAGCCAACAGCGTTAACCCTTGTTGTTCCCATTGGGGAAACAGCACCATACCAAGCTTGCAAGCTTCAGTTCTCCCACAGCCCAGCCACTCAGTGGTGGTGTAACACCACCAGCACTTGTGGGATTTGACATCCCTAGGCTATCCAGATTTAGCATCTCAGTAAGAAAACTGATGTGTGACATAGTAATGGGGTCAGTGTGTCTGCCCCAGGACCCAGTTCTACATCTGGAGCTCTCAACTTTGGAGCAGGACCAAGTGGAAAATCCAGCACCATTTCTTCTCCACAGGGTCTAACTTGGCCAGAGCACACTTCCTGCAGGAGGAACCAGTATCATGCCTGTATTTCAAGATACCTCTGCTTCCACCTTCATGCACAGCACCCCACAGTCCACATGTCTCGAAAACAGATGGGACAACAGAAGGGGGACAGCACTATTCCAGAGTTGGGGGACTTTTAATTCCACTTCCTACCAGGGCACCTCTGGTGTAACTGGCCAGGGCACGGATGTGGTATAGTGAAGGGGCAGCACCACACCTGTCCTTGATGAAGGGCCTTGTATTGTCAGCTTCCATCAGGGAAGCTGAGGCTCACCTGGCTCACGTCAAAAGGGACACCAACAGATTTGTAGGGGGAAATTTCTCTTCCCATAAGTAAATATGTGGGGCCCCTCCAGCCAGGGGTTCACCTTTGGCTTTAGAAGAGTCAGTAGCACTGGGAAAATATCTGTTTGGAGGCACTTTTGCTGCCCCCTTTGGTTAAAGCATCTGTGCCTCTGGCATGGGCAAGGTAAGTAGCAGTTTTGTGTTTTGGGCATCCCCATGTGCTTCCCGGGGCTTCATAAGAGATATTTCTTCTGGCACGAGAGGCCAGATCTCAGTAAAAAGCAAAAAGTGCCCTCCAGAAATGGTGTGTATCTTGGTGTCCTCATGAAAGATCTTTGCATATCTGCAAAGGAGATAAATAGGTCCAACTCAACCTGTTCACTGTCAGCAAGCTGGAAGCCCAGTGTGTGCGTGTTGTGTGTTGGGTGCTGGCCAGAATTCAGTGCAGTGGACTTGGAGACTTCCACAGTAGGGAGTGGGAGAGATCTGTGTGTATTGTCAACTGTGCTTTCCCTGGCTTGAGTGATTAATATAGGGCAGGCCCAAACTCTGGGCCTTTTATCTTGGAACTGGCAGGAGGGTCCACTTGCTTTGCCTACAAATGGCTCCTTTCCTCTCCTCCCCATTTGCCTCAATGGGCCCTTTCTTCCCTACGGAATGTATAGAAGTTTCAATACGTATGGGTGGTTTATAAAGAAAATTGTTAGTCTCTGCTTGGGTGTTTGCTCTTCGACTCAACCATGGAGGAGAAATTGTCTTGCAGGAGTGGTGATGTGTTGAGCCAGATTTAACTGTTTCATTTTCTGTGGCCAATGAAGAGGAGGTGGAAGTAGTCACTCATGACCACATGGCCTTGCTTCTGAAGTCTGTGCCTTGAACATTAGGGACAGTAACCGGGGGGGAGGGGCGGGGGATGTATGGGGTCAAGAGAAGGGAGAGGCAGAATGGCCCTTCCTTTTCCTCTGTGCTTCCTCTCCCCCCCGCTCTGATCTCACTATAGTTTCAGTCATTGGTTGCATGTTCAGAAATCACGCTTCACCATTTCAGTCTCTAAAATGTTGAAGTGTCTTCATCTTTTTAAATTCGAAGTTGGGCCACCATCATCCTTCTATGTCCATCCTTTATCCAAGATGTGAATGGGCTTAGCATCCATGCACTTGGATCTTAGAAGAACAAGGAAAGAGCTGAGGGCCACTGTAATTGTTGAAAATTTTAAGTGAAGGGTTATAACCTACTATTCAGCATTCTTCAGTGTCAGAAAAGAATTGCCTCATTAATGGTAACCAGTGTGGCTCTAGTTTAAACCAGTAAAATATCAGAAAAGTTAAAATTCCACCCAGATCTGATTTACCCTAGAGTTTTACTTTCTCTACTGGAGTTAAAAAAAATTCAATTTTTTCTCAGGCATATTCACATCAGTACGTAACCACCTATGATGGGGGAAGAGAAAAAATGCAAGCATTTCCCTCAGCTCCTTTAAGAAAAAATACAACTGGAGGTGGAAATACTATGGTGTAATAGCAGGTAGAAAGGCCATATGTGGGTGTGAGACAGAAGGATGTGCCTTGAAAGAAGAGAAGCAGCCAGGTGGGGAAGGGCTGTTTTCCAAGTCAAAGGCAAAACAGGTTAAAAGACAGGGAAGGAAGAATGATCATGAGCAAGTGGATGCTGGGTAGGCACAAGTGACTGGAAAGTGTGAGGTGTGGCTGCAAGTTTGGCAGGGGACAGATCCAGGCAAACATTGTGAACCCGGCATGTGTCTATTATCCCGAAAGTAAAGGAAATCCCCAAAAGACCATAAACAAGAAGATGGATATATGTAGCTTTTCGAAATAGCCCTTTGGACTGTGAAGGAAGAAAATAACAGAGGGAAAGAGGCCAGGAAGCCTGGCAGTGAGACCCAAGTAAAGGAGAGCCACAATCTCCTGGTCTTAGAGCAGCTAAAAGAATGTGTAGTGAGTTGGTGAGAAGAGAGATGGTGTGATAGGTAAGTGCAACAAGATGTGCTTTTTCTAGCTCTCTGGCTTGGACAAATGGACATGGGTATTTTTAGCAAAAATATGTCTTTTATTGTGGGGTGCCTATGTTAGATCAGTTCATTCACTTATTATTTTCAAAGGTGGGAAGCGGACTTGGCACAATAGGGCATCCGCCTTCACATGGCAGATCCGTGGTTCAAACCCCTGGCCTCCTTGACCCGTGTGGAGATGGCCCACATGCAGTGCTGATATGTGCAAGGAATGCTGTGCCACACAGGGGTGTCCCCTGCACAGGGGAGCCCCACGCGCAAGGAGTGCGCCCCATAAGGAGAGCTGCCCAGCATGAAAGAAAGTGCAGCCTGCCCAGGAATGGCGCTGCACATACAGAGAACTGACGCAACAAAGAGACTCAGTTCTCATGCTGCTGGCAACAGAAGGGACAAAAGAACACGCAGGAAATGGACACAGAACAGAGAACTGTGTGTGTGTGTGTGTGGGGGGGTAATGGGAGAGAAATAAAATCTTAATAAAGTAAGTACTTATAAAAGCAAATTTTTTTTATTATATAGGCTTTTAGGTTTATAAATTTCCCTCTCAAGACTGCCTTTGCTGTATCCCATTAGTTTTGATAAGTTGTGATCTCATTTGTCTGAATGCATTTACTGATTTCACTTGCAATTTCTTCGACCTACTAATTTGCAAATTCACATTTATCCTGTTATTGATTTTCAGTTTCATTCCCTTATGGTCTGAGAAGATCCTTTATATAATTTCAGTCTTTATATATTTATTGAGAACGGTATTGTGTCTAACATTCGATCTATCCTGGGGGATCCATGGGCATGTGCAAAGAATGTATACCCACTGAGTTTGGAGGCTGTGTTCTGTATATGTCTGTTAAGTCTAAATCATCATATTGTTTCAGTGCACTCTTTCTTGGATACTTATGTGCAAGTATCTTTTTCCAACTTTTCACTTTCAGACAGTCTGTATGCCTGGGTCCAAGGAGTGTCTTTGATAATTTCTCTTGAATACATCCTGTCTGCCTATATCTTTTGATTGGTGAATTTAATCCATTCACATTCAATGATATTGCTGTAAATGCATTGTTTATTTTCACCCTTTTCTTCTTTGGTCATCATATGCCACATCAGATTTTGGTCTGTCTTTTTACTTTCTGGCTTATTCTTTCTGCTATTCTTTATTCTATTCTCTCCTTTAATAGATCCTTCAAGATGGATTCTTTATTACAAACTTAGTTTCTCCTTGCTTGTGAATATTCTATACACACATTCACATTTGAAGGAGAGTTTTGCTGGATGCAGAATTCTTGGCTGGCAGTTTTTCTCTTTCCGTTTCCCAAGTATATCATATTGCTGTCTGGCCTCCATGGTTTTTCATCAGGAATCTACTAAATCTTACTGGGTGTCCCTGTAAGTAATGTTTCCCTTCTCCCTTACTGCTCTCAGAATTTTCTCTATCTGACATTTGACCTTCTGAGGAGTCTGTGTTTTGGAATAGGTCTATTTGGTTTTATCCTAATTAGAGTATGGTGGGCTTCTTGGACATGTAGGCTCATTTCTTTCATGGGAGTTGGGAAGTTTTCAGCTATTGTTTCCTCAGATACTTTCTGCCCCCTTTCCCCTACTCTTCTTCTGGAACTCTTATGACATGTATGTTGCTGCTCTTTTGTGTTGTCATTCACCTTGTGCCTCTGCTCATTTTTTCCCATTCGTTTCTCTCTTCAATTTTAGCTGTTCTGTCTTCACTATCACTTATTCTTTCTTCTATCATCTCAAGTTTGCTCTTGTATGACTAATGTTTTTTTACATCTCACCTTTTGTGTCGTTCATTCCCATTACCTCTGTTACTTTTTTATTTTGGATTTCAAATTTTTCTTTGTGCTTGTCCAGTATCTTCTTAATGTCATTCATTCTTTAGCCATGTCTTTTTCTTCATCTAATTTCATTTCAGAATTTGCATGCATCCTGTTAATTATTTCTCTCAAATTCTGTGTGTCTTTTGGGGCTTTGATATCTTCCTTTTCCTGGGCCATGTCTTCCATTTTCTTAGTCTGGCTTGTAACTTTTTGCTCATGTTAGGCATCTGATTAGGATGCAGGTTACTTAGATGCTCAATTTCTTCCTCTTTTCTTGAGATTTGTTGATGAGAGTCTGTGCGTTACTGCTGCTCTTTGATTCTTGGTTCAACCTGGATTGTTAGGCTTGTCCCTGTTAGTTGCTCAAAACTGGGCTCTTGACCTAGTGTCTTAGCCAAAGGAACGCAGATCCAAAATAGCAGAAATCTGTTGGCCTTTATAAAGGATATTTATTTGTGGTAGAAGCTTATTTACCAGGCCATAAAGTATAAGTTACTTTGCTCAGCAAAGTCTTTTACCACGTGTTGGAGCAAGATGACTGGTGATGTCTGCAAGGGTTCAGGCTTCTTCAGTTCCTCTTCCCTTGGAGTTTATTTCCAGTATCAGCTCCTCTGTTTTCACACCAAAAGGTCAGCTCTAGACTATGAGGCTCTCTAAGCTTTGCCTCTCTCCACAAGGTCAGTGTAGAATATCAGGCAAACAGCTCTGTCCTCGCCTCAGGACTTCTGCTGTGTCTAAGGAGCTGTCTCTATTCCTTTGGTGGTGTTCTGTGTGTTCACCTCCTGGGCTCCAGCCCCAAAACTCCAATGGTCTCTTCTGCCATGTCATTTTCTCTGTGTGTCCCTGCCCACCAAGGGGCAGGGATGCCGTGTTCTTGATGTGGCCCTATCAAAGGCTTGATCATTATTTAATCATGTAAACCTCTGAATCCAATATAAACTAATATGCCCACAGGAAAAGACCAGTTTACATGCATAATCCAATATTTCCTTTTGGAATTCATCAAAAATATCTAACTGCTACACCCAGTAATGGGCTTCAGACTTGCTTCCTAGGGCCTTGGAAGAGAGGCTATAAAGGCCGTCAAAAGCCCCTCTAACTGATATTTAATTTTCTTATGTGTACTACCTAGTGCTGCTAGCAGATAGCACTCTTTGGCAGCCCTTTCAGTTCAGTGCCTGGTTGAGAGTTTTAGCTGTGACACAGACTGGAGTGTCAATGTGGTAGAGGTTCTTACCTAGACATTAAGAGCCTTGTAATTTAAACTTTCTCAGAAACAGTTCTTTAGCCTTCTCTGTCAGCCTGCTCCCTTTATCCTGGGTAGGAACCAATTCCACTCCTTTCTGTGTCTTCAACAATCATTTCCGCTTAGTGAAGAAGTAGATTGAGAGGGTCCTGATCTCTTTTGTCCTTTGCAGGCTTCCAGGGGAAACAATAGAATGCCCCACCCACCCGGAAGGGCTCCTGGGACACAATAGACTCAATTTGTGGGTCAAAAGTTGTCATCTTAGGCTGTGTCCCTCTCCCTCCCCTTTCCAGGGGTGGTGGATCCCTGGAGACCCCTTTTTCTAAAGTGGGTTCAGAGGCCTGAATGTTCTTAAAGTGTTTAGTGTGGGGGGGAGGGTGCCAGCAGCTGGAGCAGCCTCTGATTTCCACTCGCAGTTTTGCTGTCATGATTCCCCTCCTTTTTCCCTCTCTGTTCTGGGAGGTATCCATTCTTCGCCTGCTGTCCCAATGCCTAGAAGATCTTTTTCCAGTCCATTTCAGCCTGTCCTCCAGCTACTGTTCTGGAGGAAGAGAGAGTCCCATGTCTTTCTACTCTGCCCTCTAGTTGCATTTTAACATGGTTTGGACACCAGGTTAAGAACCAAGTGGAATCTGAGTTATTTGTCAAAGATCCTCCTAGGGGTAATGATACAATGCAGTGCACTAAGTTTTCTTCCCTATGCCTGTGTGTTGTGGCAGAGCTCCTGTGTGGCAGAGATCCTGGCTGTAACATCACCATGAGAGTTGATAGATCATTGTATGTGATGCCTCACAACTCTCAGGATTTTGATTTAATGCAGAGTCATATAAACTTTCCTTTAGTTTTGGACATCAGCAAGTATTCCAGAGTCTGAGGTTATCTGCACAGCTGGCTTCCCTAAACCCTGTGACCTGGAGGCCACCTCATGAAGATGGACAGTATTGTCTCTCTGTAATCTCCATTGTAATCACATGCACAGAAGATGCAACTCCCTTGCATGGTTTCTTTCTTTTTGTTGTGGTTGGGTCTTTTTGTTTCTCTGGTTGTTTTTTAAAAAAGATTTTTAATTTCTTTATTTCTCCCTACTCCTTCATTGTTTACACTTGCTGTCTCCATCTTCTTTTTTTAGGAGGCACTGGGAACTGAACTTGGAAACTCTGATATGAATGGGAGGTGCCTAACTACTTAAGCCACCTGTTTCCTGGCTTTGTTGTTTCTCTAATTATGATTTTCCTCTTGTGTCTCTCGTGGCATCATCTTGTGTCAGTTTGCCATGCCTGCCCTGTCATGTAAGCTCACTATCTTCTTTAGGAGGCTCCAAGAACCAAACCCCAGACTTCCAGTGTGGTAGGCAGGAGCTCAATCTGTTGAGCCACATGCCTGGGTTCACATTAAGGCCCGTCCCCTTGGAGCACCAAACCTTGAGCAGTCCATCTCACCTGGGGAAAATGGACACAGTCGCGCCCACAAGCTGACAGTCACACCACAGAGACTCACACATGGATTCCCGTAAGCCTCACAGAGCCTAACCTGTAACCGCCAAATGAACAGATGCACTCCTGGGGACTGTGGAGGAAGGAGAGAACTCCTTAATGGAAAACCTTTCCTACCCCATATCCCCATTTTGCAAGGAGGCTGGGATCAGGCTAGGTGAACAGCTCACAGCTTGCAGGAAGCCCCGTATTTTATTTCAGTTTTTCTCACAATATTTGGATGAGCCCAGAATACTTACCATTTTCATTTGCTCTCAAGGTTACACTGCAGTGCAGAAAAGAAAATACAGTGAGGATAGGATCAGATCATGTCGTGTTGTGTTTTTTTCAATTCTGGGTGATTAAAAAAAAAAAAGATGAGAAACAGTGGTAAAGTCAAAGACCCCATGAATAAGCATGGGAGACACCTGTGGGAAAGGCTCCAGCTCTTCCTGGAGGAAGAGACTCTCAAGTCTATTTACTAAAATAGGCAATTACAAAAGTCTCAGTCAAAGGAGGGAAAATGGTGCTGGGATCATTAAAACAACCTTTCTATTCGGGTTATAACCAGATGCTGCCATTTTTAAAGCCCTCTTGTGTCAGGGATCTGTTCGTAGGATTCTCCCTTCCAGTTCTTCCTTCCCCCAAACAGCAGGTACTCTTTGCAGGTGCAACTATAGTAAGGTCTGTATTCAATGTGAAAAGGAATGTGAGGAAGAGACATTTCTGTCTTAGACAAAAACAGATGGCCTTACCTCAGCATAGAGGGAGTCTTCTCATCTTTCCTGTCACTAGGAGGTCCATCCATCAGGTCTGCCATGAGACACAGTGTAGCCATCAAGTACACTGGGGGGCAGTGCCTGCATTAGCTGGGAAACTTGGCTTAACTAGGACAGTATCAGGGCTCATTGGTTAGAAAGCACACATGTGAATCTTCTCAGACCTCCTTTGTGCAAGAAAGAGAGACTAATGAGAACAGGAAAATTACCAGAAGTAGAGTCCTTGGCTTTGGAGCTAAAGGCACTCTAAATTAATGTGAACTATTTCATCTGATAATGGTTCTAAGTGACATACTGGCTCAAACACAGAGGCCCTACCCTTCTGCCCATATTGAAGCCCAACTCAATTTCCTGTATCTCCTTGACATCAAGTTCATTACAGAATTGCCCATTCCATGTATTTTATAAGATTTTGTTAAATTCCTTTAAGTTGGCATCACTATAAAGACAATTCCCATTTTAACCGTTTTTATTGGTACAATGAACTCATTGGCATTAATGATGGTAAAAATCTGTAGCACTCCCATTAATCTCCAAAATTTCTTCATTATTTGAAACAAAAGCTCATTATCTTATACCTATTAATCTCATTGCCCTTGTCCCCTAATTCCTATTAATAATCTTTAATCTCCTTCCTTCTCTGTTTCCTTTTTCTAGATGTTTCACATATGCAGAATCATACACTCTTTGTCTTTTGTGTCATCTAATGTCACTCAGTATAATCATGTGGATGTCATCCATGTAGTAGGATGTCTCAAAACTTCCATTGCTTTCTATGACTGAATTCCATTATATGGATATAGCACTTTTTCTTATTGTATTCCCTCATTTGTTGGTGGACACTTGCATAGTTGTGACCGTTGGCTATGGTGAATAATGCTGCTATGAACATTGGTTTTGTGAGTATCTGTAGTCCCATTCTTCAATACATACTTACCTATATATGTGTATATATGTATGTATATAAATTTGTTACATTCCTGGTCCTATGGTTATTGTGTTTCACTTTTTGAGGGATTGCTCAGCTGTTTTCCACAGTCCAGGGCAATATGCATTGGTCATAGCCTGCAGAGCTTTTCAAGAAATATTGAGCCTTCATAGGGATGAATTGATATTGGCCCTTTAATTGTGCAAACTAAACAACTAATGCAGTTTGCTGAGCAAGGAGGGGAAAGCTGAAAGGGGATGATGCCAAGACTTTAGAATTATCTAAAGTATTCATTTTTATGTGAATCTGAAACAGCTCTGAATAAAGTGTTAATTTTTTCAAAATATGGAAGCATTATTTCAGGTGTATTAGTCCAAGTGATGATGATGCAAAATACCAGGAATCAGTTGGCTTTTATAAAAGGTTTTTATTTGGGATAGAAGCATACAGTCAGAAGGCCCAAACTAAAGAGTCCCTCTCAAGGTACTCTAAAAGGCCTAGATTGCTTTGAAGAGATGTTTGTAGAAATATGCATGCTAAAGGTACTTCTGGTTAGAACTTAGAAGGAAATGATGACTGTATTATAGGAAACTGAAGGATAGGCATTCCTTGTTTAAAAGTAGTAGAGAACTTGGCAAAATTGAGTACTGATGTCAGATGGAAGGCAGACATTGAGAGTGTTGAACTTGGATATGTAACCAAAGTAATTTCTAAGCTAAGTGTGGAAAGTGCAGCTGGTTTCTCCTTGCAACTTATAGTAAAATTAGAGAGGAATGTGGTGAACCTGGGCATGAACCAGAAATTGATGTTTGGAAAATTCTGAGATTCTGGAATGTGAGTCCCCAGAGAATGGTGACCCATGTGACATTTAACTGATCGTGGAACCAGTCAAGGATTTCTGTACAATTCAGGATTGAAAGTGTAGTTATCCAGGAAACATCCGTGGAAAGTCCTTCTGTCTGATGATTTGGACTTCAGTGGAAACCTGCCAGAGTTTTTTGTGTGAAATCTGTATGAATGGAACTACTACCGACATGGATTAAAAGGCAAAGAAAACAGACAGCTTGAAGGAAAAATCACTTGAAGGATAGAGCAATTGAAACAGATGTCCAGAGCGAAGACTTCTTAGGTAAATGGAGCATGCCCTCTGACATGTGTGGAAATGGTGAGTCTGCTCTGGTGCTTTGTGTGAGTGGACCTTCTTCCCCATTGTTCAGAAAGACTGCCGGCACTACACTGTCCTGAGAGGCTGGAACCTGTGCCTGTGGGATTGCAGAGACTCTGGCTGCCACCCGTCTTCTTAGAGAGTTGAGCCTATTCACCAAGGGTTGCAGATAGTATGGCCACCACCAAATTATTCTCAGTGTGGAGCCTTCACCCCGGTGTTCTTGGAATGGGTGGATGTGCCACTATATCTTTCCCAGAGGACAAAATATCATTCCATATAGATGGCTTTCAGGGCTTGATATCTAAAGGAGTATATCTGAAAGGGTTTCACAGTTGTTTGGGATTTGTGACCCCAGGATCCTTTCAATTTCTCCCTCTGGAATTAGAAATGCTTTCCCAATAAATGACCCTCCTTTGTATATTGGAAGGAAATAACTTCTCTAGATTTCGCTGATCCACAGACAGGAAAATTGTGTCATAGTTCACACCACACTCATAACAAATTTTGATTAGACATTATATTAAGCATTTTTTAAAAATTACTTAAGGCTTTTAAAAATATTGTAATGGAATGAATGTGTTTTGTCTATTAAAACGACATCTCTTTTTGGGACCAGATGGTGGAGTGTGGTAGTTTGAAACTGCACATACCACAGAAAAACATGCTCATCTAATCCATTCTTGTGGGTGTAAACTTATTGTAAGTAGGAAATTTTGATAAGGATATTTCAGTTAAGGCGTGTCCCCCCTCAATCAGGATGGGACTAAATCCTAATATTGAGGTACTTTCTAAGAGAATAAAATTCAGACACTGAGAGAAATGGCCATTAGAAGACAGCTGAAATTTAACAAACCCAGTAGAGAATAAACCATGAGGTACTGTCATGTGCCTTGTCAAGTGACAAGCTAATGACCAAGGGTCACCAACAGTTAGTGCCAGAATGCCACAGTCTTGGGGAGAAAGCAAAGATTTGATGATACCTTCATTTGGATGTTTTCATAACTTCAAAACTGTATGCTAATAGAATTTTATAGTTTAGGTCTAGTGATTTCATCTCATTTCCTTATGCTGTCTGGGAAACCAAAGTGGTCACCTTCTCTGGGCTTGATGAGGATATACTGTTAACTGCACAGAATTCAAAATACCATGTATTTTTCCTACAAGCAGGACATGAGGCATGGAAATCAGATGTACATTCCCAATTTGAGCAAAGAGAGGAACTGTGGAGAGAAGGAATTGCATTTTTCCAAAACCAGAATTCAGGTGAGTTCTAGGAACCTGTGCTTCACAGCAAGGAGGAGCCTGGCCAGTGAATATGTTCTTGAAAATATCAACTGAAGATTTCCTTAGGTGAGTTACATTTTCTGAAATGCAGATGTGGATTTGGCAGAATGGAAATTATTTTACTTTTGATTTTAAACTTTCCATTAATGGCTCTTTCCTGGTCCTCTTCTTTCATGGTTTTCCCTCTCTTATCCTCCTACATATCTTTCTAAAAATTTTTTTCTCCTATTTCAATATTGAAAATATTTTCTAATTGTCAATAGTGTATAAAGTTTTCTTCTGCCTGGAATATTCCTTAATTTGATATTCTTTCCCAGATAAGTGTCATATTTGAAAGAATTATAGGTCCATGTTGGATTTTCAACATTTCATTTCCCTAATTCTAGCCATGAATTTTTTCCCCAAAAATTTCAGGCAGCAAAAGTGGTCTTACAAAACCAGAAATGTTATCCATTCAACCTATCTGCAGTAAAGACACATCCACCATCATGTTTTTGGTGAGCTTCATGGGTATTAACCATGGTCTTCCACATAGATACCTGGGAGGGGAATAAGTAAAAAATTCAGTATTGTCACCTAAATGTAAGTAAATTGGCTTTAAGTGCTAATCTAAAAAGTCTGTGATAGTTTGAATTTGGGCAACATTAACTTGAACAAAAAAGTATAGCCTAGGTTTTTATAAAAAAGATAATTTCATAAACATGGGTCATACACTTAATCTTTGAGAGCTTATAAGGCCTTCAAAACTGATGAGATAGCTATGCAATTGGGATGCTACAAAAGAGAAGACCTCTATACCTAAAAGAAAATAACATGGCAATTAACTACCATGGGAAAGATTTTAATTGGAGACTATCGCTGAATATTAGTCTAGATTTCCTATGTATATGAATGGATATTTATGGAAAAATATTTTATGGTCTCTCATCTTCTAGAAGCAGAAATCTCATACTGATAAGAATGATATTACATGTAGTGAATTGTCTGAAGTCTTTACTCACAGATCTAGAGTGACCTCAAATGTGTTACATTATAAGGAAAGGAAACCTTAGTGCATGAATCTCTTTGGAAAATATCTCCGTAACTGATGATCTTTTTATCAACAAAAGGAAATTCCTAATAGGAGTAAATCACATTTGTCATTTGATTTGCAAATCATTTATTTAAATCTCTTGCCTTGTACAGTGCAATGGAACTCACATCAGAGAGTGACCATATGAATGCCACCTATGTGGGAAAGCCTACACTTGATATTCTTACATGAGATGACATGAGAGGGCTCACACTGGAGAGAAATCCTATGAATGTCATGTCTGTGGGAAAGCCTTAACTCAAAATTTTACCCTGAAAGAACATGAGAGGCCTTACACTAGAGAGAAAACTTATGAATGTCATCTATGTGTGAACACCTTCATTTGCTCTTACATTAGAAATTATGAGAGAGCGCATACTGGAAAGAAACCCTATGAATGTCATCCATGTGGGAAATCCTTCATCCATTCTTCTAGCCTTAGATAAGTGAGAGGACTCACACTAGTGAGAAGCCCCATGAATTTCGTTCATATGGGAAGTCCTTCACCCATTATTCTAGTGTTAAATATCCTGAGAGGATTTACACTGGTGAGAAAACCTATGAATGTCATTCATCTGGAAAATCCTTCACTCATTCTCCCCTGAGAGTAAATGAGAGAATTCACACTGGAAAGAAAACTTATGAATGCTGTCTATGTGGGAAAGCCTTCAGCCATTCTTTTACCCTTAGAGGACATGCAAGAACACACACTTGAAAGAAACCCTATATATGCTATCTGTTAGAAATAGTCACTCATTCTTACAAGACAAGAGAACTCAAACTGGAAAGGGTCTTTGTGAACATCTCTATGATGGAAAGACTTCCCTTGTTCTGCCCTTAGACAACATGAGAGAACTCACACTGAAAAGAAACCCCATGACTATCATTCATGTGGGAAATCCTTACCCCATCATTCTAACCCTAGATATCATGAGAAGATTCACCCTGGGGAGAAATTGTATAACTGTCATCTATGTGGGAAAGCTTTCATTTGAGGTCCTGTCTTGAGACAACATGAGAGAACTCACAATGGAGAAAAAACTTTATGAATGCCATTTGTGTGGGACATACTTCACTATTCTAACCATAGATGATGTGAGAGGAATCACACTGGAGAGAAATCTAATCAATGACATCTATGCAGGAAAACCCTTACTTGGTGTTCTGTGCTGAGACAACATGAGAAACCTGGAGAGATACCATAAAAATATCATTTTTATGGGGAAATAGAGTTTTTTTTTTTAAACTAAAGCAATACTTATTTACCTCAAACTAGAGAGAAACCTTATGAATGCCATGTATGTCAAAGACTTCAGTCAATGTCCTGAGCCTAGATTATATGAGGGAATATATATGATATGTGTTTTGAATATGGAAGAGATTCCAGTCCTTGACTTAACCTTTAAACATACTAGAGAACTCACACAATGTTGAAATACTGTTTGTGATTGATCTGGTTGAGCGTTTAGTCATCCTGACTACTTTATCAGTTTAAGCCAATTCAACGGGAGAGAACAAATATAAATATCATCAATATAGCAAAAACTTTAATAGGTGGTCTGGTAATACACATGAGAGAATCCATAATATAAATGTAAGGAAACTGATAGAGAGAAAACTCTTTACCAGAGATTGAAGTCCCTTGAGGGAATGCCAGATAATTCATGTAGGAGATGCTATTCATGAAAAATCACAAAATCATTTATTCATACTGCATCAATTGTAGGGCAAGTGAGAGAATCCACAGAGTATAAAACTCTTTTAAGTATCATGACTGAAGGCATGTCTTCAGTGATCACTCATCCCTCAGCATGGATGTTATGCTGAGGAAACAACAATCCTAAAGTCAGTTTAGGAAAATCTTCAGCTGGATTTCACATCAGAAAATCCACTGTGCGACATAAAATAAAATACTCTGTGGACTTTCATCAAGAACTTTGAACAGGATTTATTGAAATTATGTAAGAAAACAGTGTAGAATTGTGAAGTGATATTGGTATAAACAGTATAGAATTGTGAAGTGACACAGGTATATTAAATTATGAGTGTTTATAAGAAGTAATATGGAAGTGAGATTTAACTCAATAATTTAGTACCTGCATACATGTAAGCAACAAATGTTGTTTCTGAAAATCTAATATGTTGGCCACATATTATGTTTCTATGCAATTCTAAAAACTAAGATTTGAGTAAATCAGAAAACATCTTTGAGTGTTAACTCATACATTAGAATACAAAATTGTTACTCAACTATTATCTTGGTATTATAATATACATATGATCATGGCAAGGATGAAAACAAACACGGATAAAAACACATTCTAGAAATAGAGTTGTATAGAAGAGGTGGCATTGGATTGGGAAAAGTGGACATAATGGACAAAGGGTATGGGGAAAGGCAGGAAGAGATGAGAGGTGGAGGCGTCTTCGGGACATGGAGCTGCCCTGGATGGTGCTTCAGAGGTAATCACCGGACATTGTAAATCCTCACAGGGCCCACTTGATGGAATAGAGGAGAGTATGGGCCATGATGTGAACCAATGTATATGAGGTGCAGAGGTGCCCAAAGATGTACTTACCAAATCCAATGGATGTGTCATGATGATGGGAACGAGTGTTGTTGGGGGGGGGAGAGGGAGGGTGGGGGGGTGGGGTTGAATGGGACCTCACATATATATTTTTAATGTAATATTATTACAAAGTCAATAAAAAATAAAAAAATTAAAAAAAAAAAAGAAAAGAAATAGAGTTGTAAGTTCATGAATACGGTTCTTTAAAAATGCCATTTAAAATGCCATTAAAATTTGCAAAGGAATGAAAAATAGAATATTGGGGAATGGATGTTGTTCAAGCAGTTGAGCACCTGCTTCCCACATGGGAGGTTCTGGGTTCAGTTCAGTGTTTTTTAATCTCCTAAAAAAGAGAGAGAGAAAAAACCCAAACAAGTCAATAAATGAAAAAAACATCTCAGGGGAGATGATGTGGCTCATACTTTAAGAATTGGCTTCTCACATATAAGATTTCAGGTTCAATTCCTGGCCTCAGTACCTCAAAAATATTTAAATAAAGAAAAATATGTCAGTAATGGAGAATGTAGTTTTTAATTAAGTTATCTGTTCGAGGGTCCTCGCACCAGATCACAGGTGGTGAGAGTATGCCTATCGTTGGGTTCCTTGTGTGGTAAATTATGTTTCTAGATCTGATGAGAGTCTAGATGGATATCTGAACACTTTTGCAGCAACAAAAGTCATTTCAGCTGCCACATTATGCAAGAGAATTGATCTCCCATATCCAGAGTATGTGTTTATGGCAGTTTTAATCTATCATAAAACTCACATTTTTTTGTTTTCTCCATGAACCAAGCCATACCATCAGTAGGAATGCCTTTTGTCATCCACTGTGTGGGATTCTGCAACTTGGGCACCTTTATAAAGGTTTTCATCCCCTTTATCCCCATGCACCCTAATGGGGATATAGGGCTTAAGGCCCCTGGAGGGAATCCACAGTCCTGCTCTTCTTTGCTAATCAAAGCCACATTGCTATGTGGTTTGGTGGCCCTGCCCCTTCCTTTGTCTTTCCTTGGTAATTCTTTGTGTTCCCTTTATAGCTGTCCTGTCATGGTGTCTCATTGCTGGGCTTCCATTCTTCTGGCAACCTTAGTCTCCAAGGCTTATGCTGTGCTGCTGTTTACATCCCAAAGCAGGACATTGTGCATCTTTTCTACCACTTCACCCACTACTATTTTTTAATACAATAAAAAAGATTTGGGAGTTTACCCTGGGCAATTCTTCATTTCATTAAAGCCTCCAATGCCTTCTAAGGCACGACCATCTCATCCATGTCCTGACCAGCAGTGCAACTGATGTAACCTCATGTCTTTCCTTAACCTGATGTGAAGTTACCACCTCATTATCAGTGTGTTATTTCAAAAGTGTTTACAGGGAAGCGGACTTGGCCCACTGATTAGAGTGTCGGCCTACCAGACGGGAGGTCTGCAGTTCAAACCCCAGGCCTCCTTGACTGCTGTGGAGCTGGCCCATGCACAGTGCTGATGTGCACAAGGAGTGCCGTGCCATGCAAGGGTGTCCCCTGTGTAGGGGAGCCCCACGTGCAAGGAGTGCGCCCCATTAGGAGAGCCGCCCTGTGGGAAAGAAAGTGCAGCCTGCCGAAGAATGGCACCACACACATGGAGACCTGATGCAGCAAGATGATGCAACAAAAAGAGACACAGATTCCCAGTGCTGCTGATAAGGATAGAGGCGTTCACAGAAGAACACACAACAAATGGACACAGAGAGCATACAACTGGGGGGGTGGGGGAAGGGGAGAGAAAAAAAAAGACTAGTGGGAATGTGTCAGCCAGAATAGCGAATTTAAAAAAAAAGTGTTTACATGTTATATTTTTTTTACCTTTTACTGTCAATTTTGCTGTATGTCCTTAGATGAGTTTCTCAGATCTGTACATCTATACAGATATATTTATTTTCATATGCGCTTGAAAATTTTGGTTAAGAGGAACATCTATATGCAGTTACTGTTGAATATAATAAAATAGATATAATTTTTGTCCTTAAATCTGCCTTGTTTTCTTGTGCTACTTGTGCCCTCTCTTCTGCATTCTTTATTCTCCTGAATGCCTTCTATTGGACTGATAATTTTTGTTCTGTTTTCCACTTTTATTTAGATGGGATGTCTTATTTTACTATTCTTTTAGAATTTACCTGGGTAATTACAACTTTTTTCCTTGTCTTATTGAATCTGAAGTTAATTATTCTTTACCAACTTCCCAAATAATATATTTTAAACACTTTATATCCACTTACTTAACATTTGGTATCTACTATTTTATGGTGTATATTAATCCTTTATTAATATCCTTGCCCACATATATCATTATTATTACCTTACTCATTCAACATTATTTAGATATATGAGTTTCATAAACATTTATTGCTGTCAATCCATCCTGAATCTTGAATCTTCCATCTTGGGTCATTTTCTTTCTGCTTGAAGATGTACTTTTGCATTTCTTTTTCAATTGGTTGCTGCTAGCAAAGTTTCTCAGTTTTTACTCATCTGGAAAAGTGTTCATTTCACCTCATCTTAAAGGAATTCTTTTTCAGTATAGAATAAAACTTTGCCAGTTATCGTATAATAGCCATCTAAAGATCTAATGCCATTCCCCTCTATCTTCTGTTTTTATTAGTAGTCAGCCCTTCATTTATTACCCCTTTATTCTATTCTATAGCTACATAATTATTTTAGCTATATAATTATTTTCATTATTTTTTCTTAGGGAAATTGTTGGTTTACAGAAATACCATACATTGACATATATATATATATATTTTTGGCCAAGTTCTTGCTGTGAATTCTTTTTATACCCCAGATTTTAGCCTATACCTCTATTGATGGATAGTTGGGTTATTTTCAACTTTTGGATATTATGAGTAATTCTGCTATTAAACCTTGTTGAGTTTTTGGATGCGCCTATGTTTTCATTGCTATTGCTTATATACCTAGGAATGGAGTACTTTGGTAAAGGAAATCAAGATCAAAATAATTGGAAGGATATTCATACTCATGGATTGCAAGGCTAATATTTTTAAGATGTCATTTCTACCCAAAATGACTTACATTAACACACTTCCAATAAAAATTCCAACAACCTTCTTTGCAGAAAAGAAAAAGCTAATTGTTAAATTTATTTGGAAGGGTAAGAGTTCCTGAACAACAAAAACCATCTTCAAAAAGAATGAAGTTGGAGGACCCACACTGCCTGCATTTAAAGTTTAGTACATGGGAAGCAGGTGCTCACCTATTTTAGCTACATATGCTATCTCCTAAAAACGAACAAATAAGAGACAACTTTCATTGGTGAGCAGATGTAGCTGAGTGGTTAAGCACCTGCTTCCCATGTATGAGGTTCTGGGTTCAATCACCGGTACCTCCTAAAAAATAAAATTAAAAAAACATTACATAGTTGCAGTAATCAAAAGAGCATGATGTTGGCATAAGGATATATATTTATAGACAAAGGAATCCAAGTGAAAGTTCAGAAATAGGCCTTGAGACCTATTTCAAATTGATTTTTGACAAGGTTGCTGAGTCCACTCAACTGTGAAAGACAGTCTCTTCAAAAAAATGTTGCTGGGAGAACTGGATATCCATGTGCAAAAAATGAAGGGGTACCTCTACCTCACACTATAATACACAAAAATTAAGTCAAAGTTGATCAAAAACCAAAACTAAGAACCAGAAATATGAAACTCCTAAAAGAAAAGCATCTTCGGTATCTTGTGTTGAACAGTGTTTTGTTAGAGTTTACACCCAAATTACAAGCAACAAAAGAATAAAAACATAAATGCAACCTCATAAAAATTAAAACCTTTTGAACATTGAAGGACTTCATCACAAAACTGAAAAGAAAGCCTGAATGGGAGAAAATATTTGGAAACACATATCCATTAAGGGTTTAATATCCTGAAAATATAAGAAAATCTGACAACTCAACAATAAAAAATGTGTTAAAAATTGGCAACAGACATTTCTCCAAAGAGGATATACAAATTGACAAGGAGCACATGAAAAGATACTCAACATCATTACCTAGTAGTGAAATGGAAGCAGAACCACAGTGAGGGGAATGATGTGGCTCAAGCAATTGAGCACCTGACTCCCACATATGAGGTCCTGGGTTCAGTTCCCTGTGCCACCTTAAAAACAAATAGCAACCAAAAATCAAGCAAACAGATGGAAAAACCAACTCAGGGAGCTGATGTAGCTCAGTGAGTGAGCACTGGCTTCCCACATATGTGGTTCCAGGATCCCAGGTTCATACGTTAGTCCTGGTACCTCAAAAAAAAAAAAAAAAGAAAAGAAAAAAAAGAAAACCACAGTGAGGTAGCAATTATCACTAATTAGAATGGCTGCTCTTTAAAAAATGGAAAATTAAAGATGGAGAGTATTGGATATTTGGACCTGAAGGGTATCTGGAAGGAAAGAAAGAGAAAAGGGAGAGTGAAAGAAAGAAAAAGAAAGAACGAGAGAGCTGGGATCAGGGGGTCTGTGAGTAGAGACTCATCAGACAACTTCATGGTTCACAAGGGGCTCTGTATATACCCCAGTCCACGGGGGTAGAAGCAGTAACATGCAGTTAACCATCAGCATTACTCATAGTCTAAGGAATTAAAAAAAACTTATCTCAAGGTACAAAGGTTAAGTGTTCTATTTCATACACAAATATTATCTGCTCTTCTTTCCTTTCAGCCTTTCACAGCTTTATCCTGTTTGCCAGGAACTCTTAATTACCTCATTCCTTAGGTTGCAAGCGTAGCCATGGAAACAGCAAATCTCTCCTTGTGAGATCACTGTGCCTCAGTTTCCAACAGGAGGGGATATGGAAAAATAGGAACATGCATTCACTGTTGGTTGGAATATCAAATGGTGCAGACGCTGTGAAAGACCGTTTGGTGTACCTCAGAAAAGCAAGGTATAAAATTACCATATGACCAGAATTCCTACTTCCTGGAATATACTTAAAAGATCTTAAAGCAGAGATTTGAACAGATATTGGACACCAATGTTTGTGGCATAATTTTTCACAATTGCCAAAAGGTAGCAGCAACTCATGTGTCCATTAACTAATGAATGGATAAATAAAATGTGGTATATACATACAATGGAATATTATTTAGTTGTAAAATAGAATGAAGTTCTGATAACATGTGATAACATTGGTGAAGCGTGAAGGCATCATGGCGAGTGAAATAGCCACAAAAGGACTGATATGGTATAATTAGAATAGATCCAACTCATAGAGTCAGAATCTAGAATATAGATTACTAGGGGCTGGGAAGGATGTAGGAAATGAAGAGTTAATGCTTAGATTGTGCAGTGTTTCTATTTGGGTTAAGTGTACAGTTTTGGTAATGGATGGTAGTAATTGTTGCACATTGTTGTGAATGCAATTAACTGCACTTGATTATATATGAATTTGGTCAAAATGAGAAGTTTTCCATTGTATATATGTTACTAGAGTAAAATTTTTGAAAAATAGGGCTGTATGACATAAACTGTGAACCCTATTGTATGCAATGGATTGTAGTTAAGACAATTACAAAAATGTTCTTTCATGAATTATAACAAATACCATACTAGTAGCGTGGTATTTGGGAAATCTATATTTCATGCATGATTTTTTTTTGTAAACCCACAACTTCTGTTTAAAAAAAGGAGTAAAAATACCATTTGATGGGAGAAAATCTTCCTATGCAGATGATATCATTTATACATATAATAGAAAATATACACACTGTTTAAAGTGGATGCTGATTAAGAAAATCTAATGAAGGCATGACATTTATCAAATATTATCAGTTCTGTAGTTTGTAAACTTTAGTACCACACAAGGAAAAAACCATCTAGCATCAATGCCTTGAAGTCAGAGGTAGCTGATGTTCTAATGTCTAAAACTCTTACCAATTCCAAATGGTATGGCTCCCTGAAAGGAATGATCTTCTTTCATTACTGATTTTACTGTGGCTAGGATGTGTTTTTACCTATTTTTAATAATATTGAAAGCTTGAAATTTTAGGGTACTCTCAGAACAAGTTATATCTTAAGCAAAATCAAGCAATATATTTTAATTTAAAAAAGATTTTTGGCAGAGCTGGTGCAGCTCCATGGTTGAGCATCTGCCCTGCATGTATGAGGTCCTGGGTTCTATCTCTGATACCTCCAAAAAATTATTTTAAAAACCAGAGATTTTCTTATAAAAATATTTTTGCTTTTTCTTTCTTTTTAAAATACACCCTTCTGGGGAAAAGAGGTACATTCTGTGTTGTAGCAACAAGCATTTTAGACAATCAAGTACTCAATTTTCAAGGTTCTTTTTTATGTTCCATGTCTTTTCTGGCTAGATACACTGCAGTGTTCTTTTAACAAGTGATGATCTCTTTCTACTTCTTTTTTTTAAAGAAATTAACATATATTGCTAGTAAACTCGGGGTCAGGCCTGCCTAAGATGTGGAGTTATACTAGTAAATGAACAGACAGCTTGGCGTTTCCAGGGGAAGATAAATGCTATTTAGAAGAGAACATATAGGGAAATAACTATAAGATCATTAGTGTACATAATCCTCACCAACTTCATTGGTGCAGATGAGGACACTCTTAAAAGTACTGATATTGTGGCTAATATTTTTAAAATATGATTGGCCAAAGCCCTAAAATACAGGTGGAGATAGGGATAGTTTTAGAAGACTTTTGTTTTTCAGGACACACATATAACATTCTGGAGATATAACAGATCATGCTATGCTGCAGGAATTGAGAGCAGACAGGATAGCAATTGAGTGGAGTGGACAGGATTGGACAGAGTGTCAGGCTAGTCGATTTCAGGGCCTAAAGGCCATGGTAGGTCAAAGCTCCTTATGCAAAATCTAGTGGAAAAACGGTAAGCCATTGGAGAATTTAAAATTGGGGGAGAGGGGTTGATATTGTGTTTGCATAGGAGCCTTCCTAGCAAAATGGAGTGAAGTAATTAAGAAAGACATTGTCGAAGTTTAAGAACTATATGATTGTCATGTGGGCATAGCGTATTTGTGGTGAAACTGTGGGGAAGAAATGGATGGAAAAGAGAGATGAGAAGGAAGCAGATTTAACAAAATTATTTATTTATTTATTTTATTATTTTGTCTTTATTTTTTTAATATTACATTAAAAAAACATGAGGTCCCCAAATACCCCCCAACCCCCTCACCCCACTCCTCCCCCCATAACAACATCCTCCTCCATCATCATGCGACATTCATTGCTTTTGGTGAATACATCTCTGAGCACCCCTGCACCTCATGGTCAGTGGTCCACATCATAGCCCCCACTCCCACATTCCAACCAGTGGGCCAAGGGAGGACAAAATTATTTAATTTTAGGCTATTGTTGAGCATAAGTGATATGCCATGCATTGTACTACTTTGTGGATGTGTGGTTTTGGAAAAAGTGGCATTTTTTTTTTGTCATTAGTATATTTAAAACAAAGTGCTATTAAATTATAAATTTTGTTATTCTATGATCCTGAAGTACAGAGGTTTAAAATAGAACTAAACTTTACATTTGATTGAGGAAAATGTAGACAAAACCTATCTCAGGAGCATTATTTAAAAATTATCAGAGTGGTGATCATGAGGAATTAACCTTGAAAGTTGAGTAGGCAGAATGAGGAAGTATTATTCACATAGAGGGAGCAACTTTCAATGATAAACCAAGTAGATTCATGATTAATGGGGCATAGTTCCCATGTGGAACAGAGAGAGGATTGCTCCACACATTTCTTTTACATTTCTTTCCTGAGTGGCTAGATGAAAGGTGGAGCTACTCTTGGAGGTTTGCATTTTTGTAGAAGAGCAAAGGTAATAAGTCCTTATTGCCTCATGTCAGTCCATTTGAGTAACACTGCATTTACTTTCCTAGATTATAAGCAGTTTTCACACTGATGATGAAAAGTGCTTTTTAATCCTTTCCCTCCTTCATACACAGAAGAACATCCCAATCTGTACATGGAGGCAGACTCTTTTCCTCAGTCTATTCCTTAAACCTAACCTCCTAGCCACCCATTAACTTTACTAGAAACCTAGACATGGAAATGTCATGCTGCACTGTGGTAGCTTTTGTTCTAGCCCTCTAGCACTGAGTAATGTTAAACATCCCCACACCTAATCCCTCCTGCCTGCCCCGCTATTCTCTGAGGTATAATACATTACCCTGCAGCTAAGATTCTTACCACAGGAACATTTCCTTTCTCTAAAATAGTCACACAGAAGGAATGACTTGGAGAAACTTCATGCCCATCATTATGCCCCAGTGCCCTCAAAAACACAAATCTATTTCAGAGCAGTGTGTCTTCCCTTTCAACACAGTTCAAGACAAATATAAGCCTCATGTCATTTTTTCTTCAGAATTCCACCCATCTATGCTTCACTTCTGTGCTATCTCCAAGGTGTAAGGGACCATTAATGGTTAGAGGAAGCCAATTGTGGACTTCTTCTGGCCATTAGTGGCCCCCTACAGATGGACCCTGGCCATTTCCCACACAGTGGTGGTGTTTTCTAGATTTAGATTCTCAGTTTGAGGAAGGGAATCAGAACTCCACAGTCAGTATCTCTCTATGTCTCTAGTCAAACCTTGTATTTCTGCCAGGGACTGCTGGTGATCAGCAGGACCACTTGTGTAGAAATTTGGCTCCATTCCCTTTTTATTCTATCTTTTCCCCATATAATAAATTTATAGAGAAATTTTAGATTCCATGTAAGTAACATCAAAAGTATGGGGGAGGGGCAAGATGGCATCAGAGTGAGTGCACCCACATCATCTCTCCTACAAAAAAAAAGGCTGAGTGGGGACAAAATCCTGCCTGAATGAGCAGTTTGGGGAACCTACAAAGCAGGAGGCTTCAGGACATCAATCTGGAGAGAGTGGCAAAAAAGAGTGATTGCTCAACTTAAAACCATGAGTTTCTGGCACGTGAGTCTAGAGCTGTGGGATGGCTAAGCCCCTTGCACAGATCAGGAAGCCACAGTGTTCCCCAAACTTTTCTGGTCACTCTGCTGAAGGAGACAAATTCTGAGAGTAGGAGGGTTCTGGTGAAGGATGGAGAGGGGGCCCATGAATGCACGTTCATTTGTCTAGATCTACTTTTCTGAGCTTTGAGGAGCATACCAGCTGACTGGAGTAGAAACCAGAAAGGGAGGGAGGTGAATCTGCTGAGGCTGCCTGGTTTACCTAACCTCCCTGGGATAGGGAAAATTGGTCAGAGAAAAGGTGGAATCAGGCAATTTACTAGTCCTTTGCAACACACCTAACGGAGAGGGACAGTAGGAAGTTCTACATAAACTTCCAAGGGCATATTTAGGGTTCCCAGCAATGTGTGGGTGCTTTCTCTCATAGAGACTGAGAGTCATTATTCTCTATGGTGAGTTCATTTACTTACCTTAAAACTAATGAAAATGACAACACAACCTCTCAAAAATTATGGAACACAGCAAAAGCTGTACTGACAGGGAAATTCATAGCCATGAATTCATGTATCAAAAAAGAAGAAATAGTTAAAATCAAAGGCTTAACTGCACACTTGGGCAAATTAGTAAAAAATCAACAAACTCACCCCAAAGGAGAAAGAAAGAACAACTATCAGAGCAGAAATAAAAAGGAAAATAAGAAAGCACTAGAAAAACAAAACAAAGAGCTGGTTCTTTGAGAAGATAAATAAAATTGGCAAACCTTTAGCTAGACTGACAAAGAAAAAAAGAGAAGCAAATACAAAAAATAAGACCGAGAAAGGGGACATCACCATTGACCCCACAGAAATAAAGGGTATCATAAGAGGATACTTTGAAAAACTATATGCTAACAAGGACAATTTAGAGAAAACTGACAAATTCCTAGAAACACATAGGCTGCCCACATTGACAAAAGAAGAAACGAATGACCTCAACAAACCAATCACAAGTTAAGAGGTAGAATCAGTCATTTAAAACCTCCCAACTGACTGATGCCATCAAATAGAGGGAACTGTATCTCTCAAACAAAGAGTGGCTCCCAGGGCATTAGGGCAGTTGAGCAAGTCAAGCCCTCAACACTGGTGCAAGTATCTCTGAACATGGCTCCTCAAGAAATGAAGATTGACTCCCACTGTGGGGCCCAAGGGGAGGGGGAAATAGATATTGAATAGATGGAACCAAAGTAAATGTGAGGGCAAAAGAAGTGTTTCACAAAAGTACACAAGGATGGATATAAAGCATGTAATATTACACCAAAAACAAATAGGGGGGGAGAGACTAATAATGTAAAACATAGGATAACTAAAAAATTTAGAAAACTGTATAGCCTAAAGTATGAACCACAATGTAAACACAAATGTTACCTTGTTTGAAAGCTATTGTCTCAATATCTGTACATCAGTTTCAGTAAATATGATATGAATAAGTTAAAAGATTATCACTGTGGAAGGGAAAAGGTTTTATATTGGATATGTGGGAGTACTGTATATTGTATATATGAATTACAATGATCTAAGGCTCTTGAGAAGAGAAGCTCAATAATTAGGAAAAAAGAAAAGAAAAAGGATGTAGAATTTTTCCAAATCAATGTGCATTCTATATCTAACCTTTAAACTCATCACTATATTCCATTTTACTAGTAAGGGAACCTGTGATTATATTGGACTTCACTTTTCAGGAAGTTTTGGATCACAGAGTGGTTCAAAAATGGCAGCGGAGGAATACTGGTATGGCATGTTATTGACAGGCGATATATGGTTGACAGGGAGTTATACAGGGCATGTGTCCACGGTGCATGGAAATGTTTGGATATACTCATAGTGGAAACAATTAAAAAACACAGCTGGGGGGAACTGGGTTCCTGGCCCTGGGGGCCTCTGTCATGGTCCCTAGGGGAGCAGCGGCAGTCACCCTGGTGCAACGGTAAGGACCAGGAAGGAATGAGGGTCCAACAATGAGCCCCTGATACTAATGACTATGCTTGTGAGCCTATACACCTGAAATAAGAACAAGGCCTAGAGCAGCAGTGTGCCTAAGAGTTCCCTCGTGACAGCCTCCGTGTTACTCAAATGTGGCCAGTCTTGCAGCCAAACTCAGCATGTAAATGCAATGCCTTCCCCCCAGCGTGGGACATGACACCTGGGGATGAGCCTCCCTGGCACTGAGGGACCACTACCAAGTACCAGCTGATGACGTAACTAGAAAATGACCTTGAATTAAAGGTTCAATGCACACCAGGAGAATATCCCTGCCTACATATAATAACAGGAGATAAAAGTGCTGTTTGACCTAAAGGAAGGGGGAAATGGAAAGGACAAATGAGTTCATATGGCTATGAGTCTCTAAAAAAGAGTCTGGAGGTTGTCAGAAGGATTGCCCTTATGCACACCTGAGCAGAGTCTCAGAGACAGATAAAGTAGATACAACCCCAGGTATTGGTCCTTTTGAGGGCTAAAGAGACCCACAGGTTCTATGATCATGGCAGATGGGGTTCACTGCCATGTCTGTTGGCCCTTCTTTGGAGCTGGTGTTTCTGCGTGATGGAGCTGGACTCAGATGGGATCTCTTTTCACAAGCCTTTTATGCTACTTTACTGGAATTGTAGTTGGTGCTGGGGTTTAAGATATATCTAGGGGATTTGAATCTCTGGACTGACAATATGATAGCCAGGCCCTGAGCCTCAACAGACTTCAGCTCCTACACTCTGATTTATTGAACTTACCCCACTCAGCTAACATGGAGTTGAAGAATGTCAACCACCACACCATGGAGCCTAGAGTGCCTACAACTGAAAGCAGGAGGATTGCATCCAGTATCCACATGGAATCTAAGCCCCATCTTGACATAGATGTGGAATGGACACAACCAAGCCAAGGTCCACAGGAAGGAGGAATACAGTAAGGATTAGAGTGGACTTAATGATATCCTATTCATGAACTATTGTGGTTAATAATCAAGAAAATGTGGCACTGGTGTGGAAAAAGTGGCCATGGTGTCTGCTGGGTGCGGGGAATGGGAAGAAGAGATGAGATGTGGAGGCACTTTTGGGACTTGGAGTTGTCCTGGGTGGTGCTCCAGGAACAATTGCCGGACATTGTATGTCCTCCCATGGCCCAGTGGATGGAACGTGGGAGAGTGGGCTATGGTGTGGACCACAGGCCATGGGGTGCAGTGATACCCAGAGATGTACTCACTAGATGCAATGGATGTGTCATGATGATGGGGGAGAGTGTTACTGTGGGTGGAGTGCTGGGGTGGGGCCTATGGGGTGAATGGGGACCTCATATTTTTTTAATGTAATATTTTTTAAAAAATGAATAAATTGAGTAGAATTTGGAAAAAAGAATAAATGTAAAAGGACAAAAACAATAAATCTTTTAGAATTACAAAACAAAACCAAAACATCTCCCAACTAAGAGCAGCCCTGGCCAAATGGCTTCACAGGTGAATTCTACCAAACACTCCAGAAAGAACTAACACCAATCTTGCTTAAATTCTTCCAAAAAATTGAAATAGAAGGAACATTACAGAAGTCATTCTATGATGCCAACATTACCCTATTACCAAAGCCAAACGAAGACACCACAAGAAAGGAAAATTATAGGCCCATCTCTCTAATGAACCTAGATGTTAAAATCCTCAAAAAATATTTGCTAATCATATTCAACAACACATTAATAAATTATACCCCATGACAAAGTGGGTTTCATCCCTAGTATGCAAGGATCGTTCAACATAAGAAAATCAATTAATGTCATACACCACATAAACAGACCAAAAGGAAAAAATCATGTGATCATATCTATAGATGCAGAAAAAGCATTTGACAAAATACAGCACCCTTTCTTGATAAAAACACTACAAAAGGTAGCAATAGAAGGAAACTTTCTGAACATGATAAAGGGTATATATGAAAAACACACACCTAATATCATTTACAATGGTGAAATCCTAAAATCTTTCCCTCTAAGATCAGGAACAAAACAAGGATTACCATTATCACCCCTTCTAATTAACATTGTGTTAGAAGTACTTGCTCGAGCACTGAGGCAAGAACCAGATATAACAGGCATCCAAATTGGAAAGGAAGAAGTCAAAATTTCACTCTTTGTAGATGACATGATCCTATACATAGAAAGCCCTGAGAATTCTACAACAAAGCTTCTAGAACTTATAAACGAGTTCAGTAATGTTGCAGATTATAAGATCAATGCACACGAATCAGTAGCATTTCTGTATATCAATAGTGAGCAATCTGAGAAGGAAATCAAGAATCAAACACCTAGGAATAAATTTAAATATGTGAAAGACTTAAACACAGAAAACTACATAATGCTGTTAAAGGAAAGCAAAGAATAAAATAGAAGAATATTTCCTGTTCATGGATTGGAAGACTAAATATCATTAAGATGTCTATCCTACCCAAACTTATGTACAGATTTAATGCAATCCAAATAAAAGTGAACACAGCATTTTTTAATGAACTGGAAAAACTATAAAATTTATTGGGAAGGGAAAGAGGCCTTGAATAGCCAAAGACATATTGAAAAAGAAAAATGAAATAGGAGGAATCACAATACCTGACTTTAAAGCATATCACAAAGCTATAGTGGTAAAAAAAAAAAAAAAAAAAAGCACGGTATTGCACAAGGATAGACATATTGACCAATGGGATCAAATTGAGAGTTCTGATATACATCCTTGCATATACAGGCATCTGATAGTCAACAAGGCCACCAAGCCCACTCAAACGGGAGAGAATGACCTCTTCAACAAATGATGCTTGGAGAACTGGATATCCATATGCAAAAGAATGAGAGAGGAATACCATCTCACACCTTATACAAAAATCAACTCAAGGTAGATCAATGATCTAAATATTAGAGCCAATACCATAAAGACCTTGGAAGACAATGTAGAGAAGCATCTACAGGACCTTGTAATAGGAAATCACTTCATGAACTTCACACCCAAAGCATGAGCTATGAAAGAAAAGATAGATAAATGGGACTTCCTCAAAATTAAAGCCTTTTCTACTTCAAAAGGGTTTTTCAAGAAAGTGAAAAGACAGCCTACCCAATGGGAGAAAATATTTGGTAATCATATATCTGATAGGGGCCTATCATCCAGCATGTGTAAAGAAATCCTATACCTCGAAAATAAAAAGATAAACAATTTCAAAAATGGGTAAGAGATTTGAACAGACACTTCTCCCAGGAAGAAATACAGATGGCTAAAAAGCACATAGAGAAATGCTCAACATCACTAACTATGAGAGAAATGCCAATCAAAACTACAATGAGATACCATCTTACACTCATTAGACTTGTGGCTATTAAAAATCAGAGGCGTACAAGTGTTGGAGCGGATGTGGAGGGAATGTAGAAGGATTGAGCCATTCTGGAGCACAGTTTGGCAGTTCCTCAAAACACTACTTATAGATTTGCCATATGATCCAGAAATTCCATTGCTGGGTATATACCCAGAAGAACTGGAAATGAGCATGAACCAATATGGGCACAACAATGTTCATAACGGCATTATTCACTATTACCAAAAGCTGAAATCAACCCAAATGTCCATCAACAGATGAATGGACAAACAAAATGTGGTACATACATACAGTGGAATACTACTCAGCTTTAAGGAATACAGTACTAACACCTGGGTAACATGGATGAATCTTGAGGACCTTACGTTGAGTGAAGCAAGCCAGGCATTTTTTAAAAAAGATTTATTTTATTTATTTCTCTAGCCTCCCCCCCAACCCAGTTGTCAGTTCTCTGTGTTTATTGGCTGCGTCTTCTTTGTTGTCAGCGGCACGGAAATCTGTGTTTCTTTTTGTTGCATCATCTTGTTGTGTCAGCTCTCTGTGTCTGCAGCACCATTCTTGGGCAGGCTGCACTTTCTTTCATGCTGGGCGGCTCTCCTTACGGGGTGCACGCCTTGCACGTGGGGCTCCCCTATGCGGGGGACACCCCTGCGTGGCAGGGCATCCTTGCGCGCATCAGCACTGTGCGTGGGCCATCTCCACACGGGTCAAGGAGGACCGGGGTTTGAACCGTGGACCTCCCATGTGGTAGACAGATGCCCTAACCACTGGGACAAGTCCACCACCCTCAAGCCAGGCATTGAAGGACAAATACTACATGACCTCTCTGATATGAATTAAGCAAATCAAGTTGTCTCAGAGAGCTGGAGACTGGAAGATAAGCTTACTGGAAATATGGGGAAAGAGGAAGGTTGTGAACCAATACCCACAAGGGTTAAATCTCTGATAAAGCGGAGATAAATAGTTGTGCAGTGAAGGGAAAATACAGGGGCATAGTGATACAATTGGGTAATGTTTTACAGGCTTGAGGGGGTCTAGGGTTGGGAGGTTGCATCAGATGGTACAAGGAATTGGGGGGATGTTTGGAACATCGGAAATTGTCAGGTATGTGGTTCAAACTCTAATGTTGGGAAACCACTTTAGAAAATATATAAGGATGGGTTACTGGTATAAGGTGTTTGCTCAGGGTATCTGGCACAGGGCACACCTGGGGCAGGCTTTTAGGGAGGGTGTGAGTGCTCATCGTGTAATAGTGTGTTAGATTTGTGGGTGGAGACCCATACAATGAGTGGGATGGTGTTATGCCCCCCATCCTGATGAGACCTGATGTTCTCATAGGAGATGGTGTTTCTTAAGAGTGTGGGTAGCTCCCTATGGGGGAGGTAAGACAAGTGTGTCAAGCCCTCAGCATTGTTGCAGATATTTATGAATCTTGTCCTTCAAGCAGTGAAAGAAACTCGGTTGTCACTGTGGGCTGCAAGGGGAGTGGGAAAGAGGATTAGAATAGTCGAAGAGGGGGTAACTGGGAGGCAATGAAAGTGTGCTATGTGATCCTGCAATTATGGATACAGGCCATGTTAAATATAACAAAAAAAATTATAATAGTGTATAGTCTAGTGTAAACCATAATATAACCAAAAATCTATAAAAGGGTGCAGTTTAAAATGTAAACCATAATTAAACCATAATAGAACCATGGTTCATAGCTGTATTTAAACATCTTTACATTAGTTGTGGCAAATGTAACATCCACATGTAAAAAGATCATTGCTGGGGAAAGGGCAAAATGGTTTGATATTGGGTAGATGGGAATTCCCTATATTCTATATGTTATTACTGTGACTTAAAACTTTTTTGAAGACATAATTTAAAAAAAGAGGATGTAGACACACAAGAAGAGATGGAAGAAATTGCCTTGCCCCTGTACATGCAGGACACTACCTATCACAGTGATGAAAGGCAAATCATCGAAAATAATTTTTAAAATAATGTTTTCAATTTTTAAAATATCCCTGCCTAGAGCTTCAGGGTACCTAAGAGTTACCTCCTGAGCACCTTCCTGTTTCTCCAATGTGGACATTCTCTAAGCCAATCTCACCATGTAAATACATTACCTTCCCCCCAGCATGGGACATGACTCCCAGGGATGAGCCTCCTTGGCACCAAAGGATTACAACTAAGCACTAGTTGGTGATGCAATTAGAAAAAGACCTTGAATACAAGAGGGAAATGGTAAAAACAAATGAGTTTATATGGCTAAGAGACTTCAAAATGAGTTGGGAGGTCATCAGAGGGTTTGCACTTATGCACATCTCAGCAGGATCTCAGAGACAGCCAAAGAAAATACAACCCCAGGTGGGGGTGCTCCTGAGGGCTATGGAGACACCCAGGTCCTACGGTCATGACAGATGGCTCTGGAGTTCAGTGCCTTGGCAGTGGGCCTTACTTTGGAATTTGTGCTCCCAAGTCTGGTGGAGTTGGACTCAGATGTGACCTCTCCATGCATGCCTCGTCTGTTGCTTTTACTGAACCTGAGGTTGGTGCTGGGGTTGGTGTATACCCAGGAGACTTGAATCTCTGGATTGGCCATGTGCCAGCTGGGCCCTGAGCTTTAGCAGAGTTGCAACATCTACTCTCCAGTTCTTTGGACATACCCAGGTCAGCTAACAGGGAGGTGTGAATGATCAACCACCACACCAGGAAACAGAGAATCTACAGCTGCAAGCAGAATCCCATCCACCAGCCATGTGGTACCTAAGCCCCGTCTCAATTTAGGGATGGAGTGTACATTGCCATCCCAGGGCCCTCAGGATGGAGGAATAAAATATGGATTAGAATGGACTTACTGGTATTTCAATATAGAATTATTGTGACTCTAGCAATGGAAGAAATTGTATCATTGATGTGGAGAGTGGGGACAGTGGTCATGGGAGTTGCTGAAGGCAGGGAGAGGGAAAAAGAATCTTGATACTGGGGCATTTTTGGGACTTGGAGTTGTCCTGAATGATATTGCAGGGACAGATGCAGGACATTTTATATCCTGCCATAACCCACTGAATGGCCTGTGAGAGAATGTAAACTACTACATAACTATAATCCATGTTATTTAGCAATGATCCAAAATGTACTCTTCAAATGCAATGAATGTACCACACTAATGAAAGAAGTCTTTGTGGGAGGAGTGGGAGTTGTGGGGAGTGGGGTATATGGGAATGTCATCTTTTTTAATGTAACATTTTGTGTGATCTATCGATCTTTAAAAACAGTTAATTAAAAAGTGAAAAAAAAAGTAAGGAAACTGAAATTGATATAATGTGTGCACAGTTCATGCTGTTCCATTTTTTTCCATTGGTGACAGTTTGTCTAGTCACTACATCATCAAGTTACAGAACTACTCCATCCTTACATCAGATCTCCACCCCAGCTTCATCATTTCTAATCCCTGGCAAACTCTAATTTGATTTTCACCTCTATAATTTTGTCATTTTAAGACTGTTATACAAATGGAAGCACCCAATATTTGACTTTTTAAGGTTGGCTTTTTCACTCAGCATAGCATCCCAAGATCCATCCTTGGTATTACGTTTATCAAGAGTTTGTGGCTTTTTTCTACCTCCTATTTCATGGTAGGGAAGGACCATAATTCATTTAAAAGCTTAACTATTAAAGCCCATTTGGGTTTTTTCCATTTGGGGATTATTACAAATAGAGGTGATATAAATATTCATGTTTTTTTTTTATGTGCGTGTGGATGTAAATTTTGATTTCTGGCATAAATACCCATGAAGGCAATTGTTGCATTTCATGGTAGTTGCATTTTCAATATTGAGTTTTGGGGTTTTGTTTTGTTTTAAAGCAACTCTTTCCGGAGTGGCTGTCCCATTTTACATTCCTATCAACAATGTAGAAAGGATCCAGTCTGTGCATCTTCTAAGGCATTTGGTATTATCACAGTCCTTTATTTTATCTGTTCTAAGAGGTGTGTAGGGACATACCATTGTGATCTGATTTTGCAGTTTCCTAATTCCCAGTAGCATAATGCCCAATGACAAAGGCTATTTCCCCACTCAGGAACCCATAGCCTAACCTGATATAGGTCAGAGCACAGATGACTGACTTGAATGTCTTTTCTGAACTTGAGGGGACTCTGCTTTTTCCAGGAGTACTGCTCCTCTTCCAGGCAGAATATTTCTTGTACAATTTTTTAGCCATGTTTCCCAAGTTCCAATGTAAAATGAAAAGGATTTTCAGGGGCTGTCATTCTCTCGTTAGGCCTGAATTGAGCCTTGTAATTACAGTGTTCATGACTTCACAGGAATCTTGTCTCTTCTTTTCATCCATTGAAATTTACTCTCACACATGCACACACATATATACATGCAGAGGGAAGCAGTCAAAAACAAAAGAAGACTGGAGGACATTGGTACTTGGCAACCATAGTTCTACTATTAGGTCAAGGTAGAATCATTTTAGATGATATGGGAAGAGTAACTTATTTCTGTGTCCCATTTTATTTTCAATCACTGTACTTACATAAATGCCTGGTTTGAAAAATGATAAAACATGGCACAGGGAAAAAATACAGTGGTCATCAGAGAACATTCCCAGAAGGCAGCCAACATAGAGGTTGCTATGGAGGCTTGAGGGCTAGGGGTTGCACCTGTGTCCAATCACAGATTTTTCTGCTTTAATCAATTTTACACAGTGGATTTCAATTGTTTAAAGAGCAGGGAACTTTTTTTTTTTTAACTAGGACCATTAAGGCCAATGATACCTTTTACCTTCTTGTCAGATGAAACACACGGAGAATTTTAGTAATTATCCCCAGGCCCAAGTGATCAATGTGAGACAGAACTGGGCATATGGAAGCGCTCCTTGCATTCACCCACCTCTCTTAGATTCAAAATACATTTGAGTGTGTGTGAAAACAAGTTTCCAGGGAGAAATTTGATACAAGGAAAAAATATCCTTTTAAACTATGCTTATATGGAATGGAATACAATGATAAGTGAGGTTCCTTGCTCCAAATGGTGATAGGAAAGCATTTGAAACTTTTGTGAAAACTGGGAAATTAAATCATGCACATTCCTAGCTTTGTATTAATTTACTTCAGATTTTTGAAGAATGGGAATGTGTGAATGTAACTCTAAGAATAAATGAGCAGTCCTTCTAAACACTGGATTCTGTAGGGAAATGTGTTGTATCTTTGTAGCTACAGAATTGTCTCCTCTCCAATGTCCACTTCATCATAATTACTGAGCACAGCACATTGTCTACAAGCAATTTGCTGAAAATCAATTTGTCAAAATTAATTTTCACAAACACAGCAAACTTTCACACTCACCAACATCACTGATATACACTTATTTTTTTGTAAATCATAAGTGAATTTTAAGGCAGTTCATATTTGGTTTGAATTGTTTGTAACACCATGAAGGATAGCTGGAGTGGGAAGAAGAGATGTGATGTGGGGGCATTTTCAGGACTTGGAGCTGTCCTGGATGGTACTGCAGGGACAGTTACCAGACATTGTATGTCCTCCCATGGCCCACTGGGTGGACTGGGGGAGAGTGTAAACTATAATGTGGACCATTGACCATGTGATGCAGTAGTGCTCAGAGATGTATTCACCAAGTGCAATGAATGTCCTATGATGATGGAGGAGGTGGTTGTTATGGGAGGAGTGGGGTGAGGGGGATGGGGGTTATATGGGGACCTCATTTTTTTTAATGTAACACTACAAAAATAAAGACAAGAAAAGAAAAAGAAAAAAGAATAGCTGGAATTTTTAGTTGAGTAGTTTCAATTTTCTTAAATGGAGCCATTAAAATATTGCTATTTGTTGATTTTCAGATTGGTTCAGTGGTCTAATGAATATATTTATCTAGAAATGTATGCTTTGTTCCCAGTGTAACAAATTTAATCAAACACTGAAATATGGAATGAGACAAAAATCAAAAAAAGGATCCATATTGTACGGGGTGCTACAGCCCAATAGTTAAAACAACTTGAGCATTCTCGCTACTTCTTTGCTGTATCTGGGACACAACGACACAACAAAACTGTACTCAGCTTCCAGGGGATGGACTCAGTCCCAAATGGTACATGCACCAGCCAATTAGTATATGTAATATGATAGGTATGATAATATAAGAGCCAATCATATATTCTGATAGTAGTACCATAAAAGCAGCTCCCATTAAACAGCAAAGCAGAGATAACCACCTTTGAAGGAGCATGAGCATGGAATCAACTCAATATGCATAAACTCCCCAGGGCTTCGCATGCCTTCTTTGCAAATGGTCCTGATGCCCCACTCTGGCTGAGGAGCTCAGCCTGAACATTTGGCTTGGTGGGCAGGAGGTTCCAAGCATGGTGAGTGGGTCTTCAGCCCTGGTGGACCCAACAGTGCATGAGAGGGGCAGGATGTGGTCCTCTTCAGGTCTTTGGTATCTGGTGTTGGCAATTCTCCAGCAGTGGGCCCCCTCAGAAAGGTGGGATACAGTTCATCCCACCCCAGAGTCTGTTGCACAAGTGCTAGAATCTCTGGGAACTGCACTACCCCATCCCAGAAGGAATGGGTTGGGAAAGTATCCTGGTTGTTCCTGACTTTGCTGAGGGAAGAGCACAAGGAAATTTTGACTGCACAAGCTCATGTTCGGAGACTTACAGGGCAGCAGGAGGGGCTGGAGGCCCACTTGAGAGGCTTGGAGGAAGAGACAGCTCTCAGAGAGGCTGAAGGTGCTGTGAATATGCAGGATGAGCCCAGGCTGGATCCTGACACCACCCCCAGGACTCTGTGTCAGATGATGTGGCATAATGCTGGGGAGCTCCCAGACTGTTAGTAAATGGGTCATTTATATGGCCCTTGTTCCTATTGTGCATGTGATGGGAATGCAACAATTGATGTTCCAGGCAAATAACATGGGCCCGGACAGTGAACTCTTTTCCACTCATATGAAGGACATGCTTCTGGCTATAGTTCCACTAGATACTTTTGGTTCTTTGTGGCCTTCTTGGCCCCATACATGGATCAAGTGGCACCATGGAGTCCAAAAGGTCCCTTCCCCTTCTGGAGTAGCCTGAGGTGGGGGTCATATGGAGGGGTGGCCAAATGGGGGATCAGCCCAACACAGGCCCAGGGAAGCATGTCCTTGGTGCTGCTGAAAATGTCTCAACCACAGATATGGGCAGACCTCATTGTTGCCAGTGTGAATCTGGATAAGATAAATCAGCAACCTAGTGAAGTGCTACTAGCTCTAAAACAGCAGTACACAAAGTTGTTGGGGGAAAGGCCCCCATTAAAGGGATGTTCTCTCAGATTACAAAATGTTTTACATGCAGAACCAGAGGACAACGACTATGACAATTGGCAAATGGGTCAAGAAACCTGATTAGGGAGATTGGAGGACCAGAGGCCACACATAGTCCCCCATGTGACCTGTCCAGAAGCCCGACAGAATGTGATGCGTGATGGTAGATTGCCATGACCTGAATAGAGTGACTTCATCTTTACATGCAGCAGTTCCATCAGTGACCGAGATCATGGATCAGCTTTCATAAGTGTTGGGACAATATCATTATGTGGTGGATTTGGCTAATGCTTTTTTTTTTCTGTAGATATTACACCAGAAATTGAAGGACAGTTTGGCTTTGCATGGGAAGGCCACCAGTGGACTTTTTGGTGCTTGCTCAAGAGTATATTCATAGCCCAAACATATGTCATGGTTTGATTGTGCAGGATATGCTAACCTCTGATCCTCTTGGATTCAGAAGAAGCATCCTAGGACCTACAAGATAGACTGAAACATGGGGTTGGGCAGCCAACAGAGCAAAGGTCCAAGGGTCTGGAGTATCTGTCAAATTCTTGGGAGTTTGTTCGGGTAAGACAAACATTATCCCTGAGGCAGTAATAGATAAGGTACAAGTGTACCCCCAACGCACTACTGTGAAGCAGCTACAGGCATTTACTGGGCCTATTAGGATCCTGGATGATGTTTATACCTCATTTGGCACAGATACTCCACCCCTTCTATACCCTCCAGAAGAATGGAAGTGTTTGGGATTGTACGGATGCCTATAAATATGCTTTTCAAGCTGCCAAGTGGGCAGTTGGTTAAGCTCAAGCCTTGCAAATTATTGGCCATTCCATCTTTCCCTGCTTATGTAATTAATATATATTAATTATTAATATATATGTCATGATGCTGGGTATGGCTGGGGCCTCTGGCAAACACATGGGAAATGCAGGGTACCCATAGGGTTCTGGTCTCAACTATGGAAAGGGGCGGAGCCCCACTATTCTCTCATTGAGTTCCAGTTAGCAGTAGTGTATGCTGCCCTTCAGGCATGTGAAGTGCTTACAGGAACACAAGAAGTCCTAGTACAAACCTCCCTCCCTGTGGCAGGATGGGTACGTATGTGGCTGAATGCATCCAGAACTGGGGTGGCTCAGACATCCACTTTGGCTCAGTGGGGTGCATATGTGGAACAGCAGGCACTGTTGAGCACTAGCCTCCTGTCTACACAGTTGCAGAAAGTGCTAGGACCAGTAGAGTTTCAAGTTGACCCCTCCTGCTGAGGGCTTCCTGGTCCCCAGGCTTTAGAGACTAGACCACATAAAGATGGAATGGGCACTATACCAGCTGATGCCTGGTATACAGATCGATCCAGCAAAGGCATGCTTATGTCTTGGGCCACTGTAGGTATCCATGAGGATACAGAAGATCAATGGTTTGAACCCAGATTTGGTCAAAGCAGCCAGTGGGCTGAACTGAGAGCCATTTGGCTAGTTACAATGCATGAACCCAACCCCCTTACAGTGTATACAGACAGTTGGGCTGTGTATGAAGGGCGAACCTTATGGCTGCCCCAGTGGGAGCAGCAAGACCCCTGACCTCTCAGGGGTCAAAATTTGTGGAAGGACTTGTGGTCCAAAGGGCAAGAGTGCAGCATAACTGTTTATCATCTTGCAGAGCATAAACCTCTCATAAGCACAGAAAATGATGCTGCAGACAGTCTAGCACAAGTAAGAGCTTTATACTGTCCAACAGACAGATGGGCCACCTGGTTACTTAGGTTCATGGGACATGTAGAGGCTCAAACCCTCCTGCAGATAGCCAGGTGATATGGTATCTCATTAACAATTACAGATGCAATGAACACAGTAACAACCTGTGAGCTATGTGTTAAACAGTACCTATGTAGACATTGGGTGCCCATGAAAGAAGGGGTTTTAAAGTGAGGAGATAGACCTGTACAGGTATGGCAGGTAGATTATAGTGGACCCCTGCCCTCTGATAAAGGACATAAGTCCTGTTCATAGCTGTGGATAGCAATACGGGTTTAGTTTTTGCTCTTGCATGCTGAATAGTCACCCAACAGAATACAATTGTGGCATTGAATATTTTGAGTGCCTGGTATGGGCAAATTGAACAGTATAAGGGTTTGTTAAAGGACAAATTATGCATGAAAACTCCAAAGGAGCCCATATTGCAGGGGTGGGCTACCCGCCTGCTGAGGGAAATATGCCTTCTAAATGAACAGCCAAGACAAATGGGGCAGTCACCCCTAGACTTGGTTGAACAGGGATGTGCTCTACCCTTACATGTATGAATGAACACCTAAGACTCTTTCATTTCCTAAAGTTTTAGGTGGAACTTTGGTATTGCCTGCCTCCACTGCCTTGGGGTCAGGGCAAACAGTGGTTTGGACATGACCATGGACTGTTGTAATTGAAGTCACCAGTTGGAGAGCCATCCTGTTACCACATGGAGGCAGCGTGAAGTGGAGATGGACCATGACACCATGGGTTTGTAAATGGCCTTCTGCGGGAAGAGTTGCACTACCTGAAAACTCAGGGGGAGCCCTTCTGTGGGGATCTTTTGTCTTACAAATGTGACCCATACCATTGCTCTCAGTGGAGTATCCCCTTTGTGGTCGACTTTAGTGTGGGGAGACAAGGTATGGCATTCCAGACCAGGGCGCCCACCAGTGCCTGCCACCATCCTGTCCTAAGAGGAACAGTGGACCGTTTATTGCCTGAGGGATGTGGTTTTCCTCTCATGCTATCTTTGGCCCTACTGTCTTTTCACACAGGTTGAAAGCAGCCATGTACTGTCATGGGCTCATACCTATGCCTGTGTTCACCACATAACCCAGTGCTGGATATGCACTGACCTGCTGGTAGAAGGAGCAGAAGGCCTTCTGTGGGCCATCGCCCTGGCGACCAAGGCTAATTGGACTTGGCTTCAGACAACTAACCAGTCCACAACAGAATGGGAAGCAGTACAAAGACAAGTAGAAGCACTGCTCCACAGAGATATGGAAAATAATTGCCCCCCCCCAGGGGGTTATGGCATTTATAATGGGTGGGGGTGGCTCCCAGCTGAACATGTAACATTAAGGGAAATTGTATTTCCCAGTGTATTGAACAATGTGTCAAAGATTCCCAGAGAATAATGGGATGGACCCCCAGTTTCTTTGTAACCGTACTATAATTAATCATTGAATCAGGTATTGGTGAAATGGTGCCAAATATGTGGGAACCAAACCTATGGATCGGTTGCCCTTTGGATATTGATGGGTGTGTGGGCACTATGGGTGGCCATATCTGCCAGCCAATTGTACTGGATATTATACATGGGGACAGCCCTATATCCCTGGATATGTGTGTAAATCTCTTCCAGAAGTTCCCTATAATTGGGACAGAGTATATCATTGCTGGCACCAGGAGAAAAGGGCAACATCATGCTTTTACCCACTCACTCTTTTCCTACCTGGAAGGGGTACTATTAAGGTTGAATTAGAAAATAGAAGCTTTGGCTAAGCATACTGCACAGACATTTAATCAATCTGAGCTTGCATTAGCTTTAATGATGGATGAATTCACCCAAATGCAAAAGGTGGTTCTGCAAAATTGAATGACTTTTGATTTAATCACACCTGCACAGGGGGCACATGTGCTCTCATACATGTTCAATGTTGTGTATACATATCTGATAATCAAAAATCTGTGTATTCAGCCTTGCAAGAAATGAACCATGAAGTCCTAAATATACAACATATGGCCAATGACCCTGTAAAGGCATGTTGGGGACATCTGGGATCTACTTGGAAATGGGTTTTGTTAATCAGCTTTGGTTTTGTACCTTTCTTAGTTGTATTTTGTTGTGCTTTTTATTGTTGCTCTGGCCTTTGGGCCCAAGGTACAGCCCTGCAGCAACGAGCCCTTAAGACACCAGCTGTTTAAGGGGTGGAATGGAGGAGGTGCTACAGCCCAATAGTTAAATAGCCTAAGCATCCTGGCTCCTTCTTTGCTATATCCTGGACACAATGGCACAGCAAAACTATACTCAGCTTCCGGGGGTGGGCTCAGTCCAGACCGGTACATACACCTGTCAATTAGTATATGTAATATGATAGCTATGATACTCTAAGAGTCAATCATATATTCTGATAGTAGTAGCATAAAAGAAGCTCCCCTGTAAACAGCAGAGCAGAGAGAACAAAGAAAGTCAAAGGAGCAGGAGCATGGAATAAACTCAATATGCATCAACTCCCCACAGCTCTGTGTGCCTTCTTTGCAAATGGTCCTGATTCCCGACTCTGGCTGAGGAACTGAGCCCCAACACACATGAACAAATTCAAAATCAAATCAACATGGGCTGAGGAAAGAGTCACATTTTAGAGAAATTTATAGGAAAATATCTAGCAGTTAATGAAGCCAAGAGAATCTAACCAGAGACACTTTGGGAATCTTCACAGAATATGGATTGGAGGACAAAGAAACAGTCTTAATCAGGAACATGCAATGAAAAGAATATGAAGTCAAAATTAACATTTACTCCTAGTATATTGAAGCCTCTGCGGGGCTTCGTGGGGTTGCAGGAGGCGAGGACGACGCGGCCCAGCTAGAGGAGACAGACCATGGGGACTGGCTGATGGCGCAGATCCGATTTATTGAGGAAGTGTTTGACAATATAAGCCCGAGGGAACGGGGGGTGGGGCTAGTGCGGGGTGAGAGCTGATTGGTGAGCACGGGGTTTTTGCCTATCTATGGTATGGGAGCTGAGGCGCTGCAGGCCAGCGCGGGGAGGGCTGTTGCTGGCCCCGGCTCCCTATTGGTCCGGGCGGGCTGAATGCCCTTATAAGGTCAGACGGTCTACTCGGCAAGCAGGAGGGGCATGAGATGACGTGCGGTGGGAGGGCCGAAGGGCGGGCCGAGGGCGGTGACGCCCATACCAGTCCGAGGGCGGAGCGCCCGTACCAGCCACCCTTACCCTAGCGGAAGCGGTACCTACTTCGCGCCAGAGCTGGCCAGAGAGGCAAGCCAGACTGTTGCCTGACGCTGTGCCTCACTATATGATCTCCCCATTCTAACTTCTATGAGATGATCGCTGGCAAATGTTTTCTCATATGCCAACTTATTGAAATCCTCTAAGTAATCAATATATATGCAAGTGGTTTCTATATCTATATACTGATCTATATAGAAGCTTGGTCGGTCTTCTTCCATATCTCAATGTTTCGAGAAAATGTATAATGGAAAAATTAATCAGCTATGATAGTAACTGCATGTCTTTTTTTTTTTTTTTTACATGTTTATTATTTGTAACATTGGCTCTGTCCAGTTACCCATCTTCCCCATCATACTATTTGGTCGCTTAGGTGATTCTTCTGTTCCTTGTGGTATCCATTGTTGATGGATGATGGAATTCAGGTGGTGTCAGGTCAGATTCCATAAGCCCTGATGGCTCTACTCACTGGTCTGGTGCCTTAGGAGGGGGGACTGGAAGGCGGGGCTCCCTTGGGACCACCAGCCAGGCCCCTGCCTATGGCCCCAGCAGCAAGGTAGACTTCTTATGTGGTGGGCAGAGCATGGGCCCAAGGGGTTACCACTAGGCATTGCTATTTGATAAGAATTGTTCAAATAGTCACGATTCACAGGGAAGCAGAGGACAGGGCCCTCACATGCAGGGGTTCCAGGAGAGGGGCTGTGTGGCCACCTTTAGGGTGGCTACTTGGGCATGATAAGCCAGGATCTGTGGCGACATGAAAGCACCTCAGGTCCTGCCAGTATTTTCACCCTGTCCCTAGCCTTGCAGTGAGTAGGGGCCTTGGTTAAGGAGAGGTGTTTCTCCATAAAGGCCAGCTGTGCATGGGTGTGTTCCTCTCCCTTTTTATGTAAATAGAGGAGGGCTTTGAAGTTTCAGGGTGACTATTTAACTGCCTATTTGTTTTTCTCATGGGATGACTGGAGCTACACTGGACCCCATGTTACTCAGAGTCTTTTCTCCTGTTTTTTTTTTTTTCCTACTTGATGAGCATTGTTATTTTTTTCCAGTTTTTGGTGACCAAGAACCAAGCTGTGTCTATATTTGTGTACAGAATTTTGTGTGAAAATAGTTTCAATTCACTTGAGTAAGTAGCTAGAAATGGGGTTACAGTGTCTTTTGGTAAGATTATAAGAAACTGACGCTTTTTCGATGTGGCTGTATTGTTTGTTTTGCATTCATGGGAGCATTGTTCTACTTTTATGCATTTTTTAAATTCTTTTTTTAAACTAGTCTCATAAGTGTGTAATGGTATCTCATTTTGGTACTAATCTGCAAGTTCCTAGTAACTATTATGTGGAGGTTCTCTTCGTACATTATTTCCCATCCATATTTTAATGAGGTACTATTAAGTTGCCATATTGCTAAGGCCAGAACTGCCCCAAGGCCCTGGTTATGTGGCCAATGTTGCTGGCTCAGCGTCACCCAACTCCATTCATTCTCATTTGGTGGAGCCCTTGAAAACACAGGGTTCCCCTCCCTCCTTACTAGCGCTGTCTGTGGTTCCTGGGGAGGGTTCAGATCTCTAGGACCATTAGTTTGGACTGGGAAGCTGAGGCAACACCAGGCAGAGGCCACAGGCAGCAGCACAAAGCAGACCGCAGCAAGCTCTGGACCTTTCCCAGAGATACCAGCTATTTGGGAGAGCCAAGTAATCAGCCAACAGCAGCCAAAAGGCCTTATGTCCCTTTCCCCATGGTCATGTGTTCACAGTGCTACTTGTTCCAGATTGGTTAGATTGGATCTTAAATTTAGATTGGGTGCAGGTCCATTGCACCAAAATAGGAAACCAGTGCCATGATATGTGAGTAAAGATATTTGTTACTCACAAAGAGTGGGGAGTGTCAGGGTTTGATGGGAAGTGCCATCAGCTCAGGGGGCTAAACCAGCAAGAGAGGAGCACAGGGGCAGAACTGGAGGGACCCCTGGGCTCATGCCTTTATTCTTGTCCAGACGTGGAGCTTAGCAGATGGCTGGGTGGAGTCAAGCCTTGGTTAGTTTAAAGCAAATGCCTGTGGGAAGCAGTTGTGGCTCAACTGATAGAGCATCCGCCTACCATATGGGAGGTCCAAGGCACAAACGCAGGGCCTCCTGACCCGTATGATGAGCTGGCCCATGTGCAGTGCTGCCATGCACAAGGAGTGCCGTATCATGCAGGGGTGTCCCCCGCATAGGGGTGCCCCATGCACAAGGAGTATGCCCTGTAATGAGAGCTGCCCCATGTGAAAAAAGCACAGCCTGCCCAGGAGTGGCACCACACATATGGAGAGCTGATGCAGCAAGATGACACAACAAAAAAAGTGATACACAGTTTCCCAGTACAACATGACAAGAATGCAAGTGCAAGCGCACACAGAGAAGACATAGAGAGCAGACAACAGGGAAGAAGGGGAGAGAAATAAATAAAATAAATCTTTAAAATAAATAAAATAAAATAAAATAAAATAAAATAAAATAAAATAAAATAAAATAAAATAAAATAAAAAGCAAATGCCTGAGGAAAGGGAAAGGAACTGATGTCCCAGAGCCTTGGGGTTGGTGAGCTCACAGTTTGGGACCAGCCACGGTTTCGGTGTGGGATGCATGGATGGTGTGGCTTTCAGCTCTGGGTGAGTTTGTGCCCCAGAGCTGGAGGGCTGCTTACTAACTAGGTCAAAGGGCAGTGGTAAGCAAGTGGCTTAGCTGACCTGAGAATGGGTACTGAAGGGAACACACCCATAGCTGACCTGAGAATGGGTGCTGAAGGGAACACACCCATAGCTGACCTGAGAATGGGTGCTGAAGGAAACACATCCATAGCTGACCTGAGAATGGGTGCTGAAGGGAACACATCCATAGCTGACCTGACAATGGGTGCTGAAGGGAACACATCCATAGCTGACCTGACTGGGTGCTGAAGGGAACACATCCATAGCTGACCTGAGAACGGGTGCTGAAGGGAACACATCCATAGCACAGCTTCCTCACAGAACACTCTTTCCTCACCACAGTGTCCCAGGCACATTTATACCCTTTCTTTTTTTCTTTTTTTTTTTTTTTTTTTAAAGATTTATTTATTTATTTAATTCCCCCCCTCCCCTGGTTGTCTGTTCTTGGTGTCTATTTGCTGCGTCTTGTCTCTTTGTCCGCTTCTGTTGTCGTCAGCGGCACCCGCTTCTGTTTTCGTCAGCGGCACGGGAAGTGTGGGCGGCGCCATTCCTGGGCAGGCTGCTCTTTCTTTTCACGCTGGGCGGCTTTCCTCACCGGCGCACTCCTTGCGCGTGGGGCTCCCCCACGCGGGGGACACCCTTGCGTGGCACGGCACTCCTTGCGCGCATCAGCACTGCGCATGGCCAGCTCCACACGGGTCAAGGAGGTCCGGGGTTTGAACCGTGGACCTCCCATATGGTAGACGGACGCCCTAACCACTGGGCCAAAGTCCGTTTCCTTATACCCTTTCAGATCTTCCCATATCCTGCCTCAGAGCTTACCTTGGGCTAATCAACTACAAATAGAACACTGGTTTCATCTTCATTCTTCTGGGTGTCGGCTGCTTCTCATTCCATAAAGCTATGCTTAAATATGAGCCTGTCGGAAAGACATCCGTGAACATGCAACCTGGAGTCCCTGGCATCATATCACAGTTCTGCAGGGCAGACACACTGACATGTTCACTGCTTCACCATTTCCCTCCGCTTCCCTAAGGTGAAAATAATATATTTTCCCACCCTTCTATTCCCAGACCCTGTACATTGCCTGAAACAGTGAAATTCCTTAATAAATGTTTGAATTCTGTATGGTCCCATGAAGCCCGTAGACATTCAGATTTCTGAGGTTTCTTTCTATTGGGCTCTTGTCATTGACAGGCTAGTAAGATAGGGAATCAATAGGTGGGTCTGGCACCTGGCAGAGTGTCCAAGTGGACATCAATAACCCCCAAGAGGGCTGCTGGAAGACCCCCACCCCCAGGATTCTGCTATTCAGAATGAAGACTTCTTCTGAAAGCCAAGAGAAGCCCCAGATATTCTCTAAGCACTTGATCATTGGGCCCTCACAGGGAAGTGATGGGTGGAGTAACCAATCAAAACAGCAAACAGCTGAAACTCCCTCCCTGCCCTTAGCAAAGGGGTGGTATAATGAACAGATCAAAAAGCCACATGAGGCCTGAACAAGCATGCTCTCCACCCCCTTCTCCCCTCACTCTCCCCCCGTGGACTGGTTCCTGCCCTCTGCATACACTCACCATTTTCCCTCAGCCATGTGGCCATGCAAGTAAAACCTGAGAATTTATAACCTATAATGGGAAATCAGAGCCTGTAAATCAACCCTCTTTATCACTTTTCACCCCCTTCCTCTCTACCTGGGACCCCTGATCTGTTATTCTCTCCCATTTCTCATCCCCACACACCTGAATAAATTACTGGCCTAACTCACCTGGTGTGCTCTTGCAATTCATTTCTGCAGCATAGCCAAGAACCTAAATAAAATCAAGTCCCACCATGGTTCCCAGTATCCCAAAAAGCTATTTGTAAAAATGTCAGTCTCTCAGTTTAGGTCCTTCCTGTTTATTTTCTTTTATTCACTGTCTTAGGTAAAGCTAAAGAATATTGTAGTTGGGAGCTAACCTCTAGTTAGTTGGGAACTAAGTTTGAGAAACAAATGTTCAACTCTATGAACGTATAGAACTGGAATTCTGATTGAGGGGATAAATTGAAGCAGGAAGCAGATTATTTCTATACATTTCAATGTGTTCATTTCCCTGAAATAAAACCTCTCATATTCTGTTTGGTGGACTCCTGGTTCTTTTAAAACAAGCAGTCAAGGAAAACTCTACTTATCCATTCTTTCCATATCCTATCACTTTTGCCATGGGGCACTTTTATTCCAGATGTTGAGTTTTCTCACTTTCTGTGAAATGCTTTATCCTTGAAGCCACCACCCTTGGCCTCAGGGTGCAGGGACCCACAGGGCAGAGGGAGATACTATCATCAGCTTACTTGGATAAAAAGTGCTCCTGCAGGATGCCAGGAAGATGGGCGCATGCTTTGCTGGTGTGATGGTGCAGGGAGTCCCCTTCCCAAATTATAGCAAGTGCTGTCCAATTCCCCGTTGTTTCAGCCTGCTGTACCAAGAAGCCTAAACCCTGCATTCAAACAAAATACTCCCTGTGGATCTGCTTCCCTTTTGAACATAAGCAGAATGCATTCTTGCACAACTTACTTAAGTAATCTCAGAGAAGTCTTGGAAGGGTGGAAATGTCCCCCAAATGTTGCCGCATGCATGATATAAGAGAATAGGCCAATCAAGTTCCTTAGCCTGAGATTGGGGGATGGAGTCTTGTGGGGTGACCTCAAGGGATAGGCAAGGTGAGTGGCCTCTACCATCAACCTTAGCTGGCAGAGATCATCCCCCACTGTCTCCTCTCTCTGGGCCCAGGATGGTAGAGGCTTCCACCTTACCAGGATCGTTATGGTTAACAGGCCATAAGGCTGTGGCTCCATTCCGATCGACTGAGCGACATGCTTACTTGCAGAGCACAGCATATTTCCTTCAAGGATGAGCCATCACAGTGAGAATGGAGCAGATAAGGACCCTCATCCCTTCCAGGCTATCAACCCCCCTCCCCACATTCCAAGAATACCCTACCTCCTTGCCCATTACCCCCAAGCCATCCATGAAAAGAATTCACTTTTACAGCCCCTTATTAACCACAGGCTATCCTTGGACTCTAACCCCCTCCCCACAGACTAAAGTTTCCCTTCCTATTGATGTACTGTACAAAGTCATAGCCAACACCATCCATGTGTAGGCTGAAGTCTAATCTTCGGAACCCCTCTGCTGGGAGAACTTCTCAATAAATTTCCTGCCTGTAATCATGTCAGTTTCTGTGTTCCAGTGAGTGTTTCTCTCCAACATAAGGTGCCAAAACCCAGGATTTGGGCATGTTAAGATGAATTGATTGGTGAGGAGTTTCCACCATGCCACTGCTAAGAGAGCCCATCCCAAACCAGACACTGAATCATAACCGCATGAGTCAAGGATTTCTCCACTGGAGGATCCGCTCTCTCTCTCTCTCTCCTTTTTCCATGGTCTAGGACAGCCACTGAAAAGCCTAGCACTAGGTCAGGATCCTCACTGCTGTCCCCAGGGGCCATGGTGGGTGGAAGTCCTGCATCCTCATGGGAAGAGTTCCCTTGGCTCTGGTCCCAAGTACAGCCTCCTGTTTCCTTAGGTGATTTCTGACTGATTTGGGGACATCTGCCTTAGAATTTCCTCTGTCCTAGAGATCTGTAGTCTCACCCGTGCCACCTAAAATGGGGAATTCAATTTTGGCTACCCCAAAAACCATTCTCTGGCATGTCTCTTTCATAGCCTTAAAACACTATACCTGAAAGGAGACAGACCCAAAAAACGCTGCATGGCTACCATTCAAATTGGACAAATAAAGCCAATGGCCAGAAAATGGCACCTCTGATTTCCAAATCCTCTGAGACTTAGGGAATTTCATCCAGTGCACTGGCAAATGTTCTGAAATTCCATACATTCAGTCATTTTTTGTCCTTCAAAATCATCCCTCCCTTTGACAATCCATTCCTCTTATCAAATCCTTCTCTTATACCAAAAACCCTCTGAGAAACTCCCTCCACAACTCTAAGACCTCTGAAAATCTTGACTTCAATCTAGCAGATCAGGCCCCTTCTATACGTCCTTCCATAGGTGCCCTATGTACCTCATCTCTGTCCTCACCCTCCATCCCCTCTTCCACTCCCCCCTCATCACCACCTTCTGACCCCCACCTTCTGCTGTACCATATGCTGCTCACCCTTCTCTCCCCCTCATACTCATTCATAAGTACTATGTCCTTTCCCTCCCCCATTGCTATCCTCCACCTCTATTGATGGAAAGCCTGGCCCTTCTCCACCTCTTAGCTATACACAGACTCCAACCAACCCCCTCCTACCCCTCAGAGGTAGCAGGAGCCAAAGGTATAGCTAAAGTGTATGTTCCTTTCTCTCAGATTTGAGTCAAAAGAAAGCAAGTCCCTGCCACATGCATTAGGGAATTCCAACATCTCACACACTCCTATGACCTTACCTATCAGGACTCATACGTTATCAATATTTCCTCAATTACTCCAGAAAAAAAAATGCATTTGGACTGCAGCTACCACTTTCACAGATTCCACAAATACTCAAGGTATTAATGGACACCCAGCAGGCCCCACTGCAGTTCCAACCACTAACCTCTCCTGGGATTACCAGCCAGTCTCCACCGACCTTGCTTGCATGGCCTATTTCTTAACCTGCATAATACAATGCATGAAGAAAGGTGCCCTTAAGGCATTTATTTATTTTAAGTTTTCCTTTTTTTAAAAAGAAGATTTATTTATTTATTTATTTCTCTCCCCTTCCCTCCCCCTGGTTGTCTGTTCTCTGTGTCTATTTGCTGTATCTTCTTTGTCCTCTTCTGTTGTTGTCAGTGGCATGGGAATCTGTGTTTCTTTTTGTTGCATCATCTTGTTGTGTCAGCTCTCTGTGTGTGCGGTGCCATTCCTGGGCAGGCTGAATTAACTTTCACTCTGGGCGGCTCTCCTTATGGGCGCACTCCTGGTGCGTGGGGCTCCCCTACATAGGGACACCCCTGTGTGGCAGGGCACTCCTTGCACCCATCACCACTCACATGGGCCAGCTCCACACGGGTCAAGGAGGCCCGGGGTTTGAACCACGGTCCTCCCATGTGGTAGACGGATGCCCTAACCACTGGGCCAAATCTGCTTCCCATCCTTAAGGCATTTAATTATAATAAAATTTAAGAGATCTCACAGAAACCAGATGAAAATCTAGCTGCCTTCATGAAAAGATTTACCAAGTCTCTCCTTAAATATACTAATTTAGATCCTGACTCAGATTCTGGTCAGCTGTACAAACACACTAACTTCATCACTCAATTTTATCCTGATATGAGGAAGAAACTACAGAGGTTAGAGGATGGCCCTCAAACCCCCAGACAGACCTAATTAATGCAGCCTGCAAGGTCTTTCACAATAGAGAAGAGGAAGCCAAATTAGAAAAGCATAAGCAAGATCGGGCTAAAGCGTCCCTCCTAGCTGCTCCCTCCAGTTCAATTCTCAGAAACCTAATTATTCTTCTTCCCTCTGGTCACCCCTGGGACTTCGTTTCAAGTGTAGAAAGGATAGGTATTGGGCACATTGCTGCCCTGATCCCAGGTCCCCACTGGGGCCTTGCCCAGTGTGTCACTGCAAAGGTCATTGGAAGTTGGACTGTCCTGAAAACACTGTTTCCAGGGAAGTTCCTCCAAGGCACACCACAGACCTAGAGCCTGTATCTTCATTTCCATACCTTCTTGGATTGACAAAAGATGCCTGACAGGTCCCGGGTTTGGAATGGTCCTGCATCCCCATCAGTAAGTCTGAGTGAGGGTTATCAACAAGGTTAGAGGTAAGCCTAGCTCTTTTTTAATTAACATGAGGGCCACATAGTCAGTCCTCTTAGAACATTCAGGACCTTTATCCACTTCCTCAGCCTCTATCATGGGGGTTAATGGCATCTCTTCTTTAATTATTAAACCAATCATTTGCTTAATAGAAGATTTCCCTCTCTCTCATCAGTCCCTTGTAATTCCTACTTGTCCCTCCCCAGTCTTAGACTGTGACATATCCAAATTCCACTCTTCCATTTCATTTAATCTCCTGTCCTTTCAAACCAACTTCCTTCTCCTTTTATCTACCACACTCACTGTTCCCTGCTCCCTACTGGCATGCCCTCTATACTGCAGACAGAGGTTCACTCTAAGGTCTGGGATACTAATTCTCCTTCAGTCACAGCATGCCACCCCATTAAGATAGTCTTAAAAACCCCTCCTCTTTCACAAACATTCCTCAGTATCTCCTATCCCACAGTGCTCCATAGGGTCTTAAGCCCACTATTGACAAACTGTGTGTGCTACCGGTCTTTTGTGCCCAACCGACTCACCCTTTCACACCTTATCCTGGCAGTAAAGAAACCAAATGGGAGCTTTCACCTTTTACACACGTTAGAACAGTTAACGAAGCCACGCAGCCTTTTATTCCTTTAATTCCTAATCCGTTACTGTCTCCTGTCACACATAAGCCCTCATACTACACACTACACCATAATTGATCTTAAGGATGCCTTCTCCACTAGCCCCTTGCATGAAACTTCCCAAGACATTTTTGCTTTCATGTGGATGGACCCTGAAGACCCCCTAACCCCCTACAGTTACTGTGGATGGTCCTTCCCCAGGGCTTTGGAGATAGTCCTCACATATTTGGATCTCTCTGACCTTCAGCTTCCCTCCAGTGCTCTCCTTCAATATGTTGATGACTTACTCCTCTGTAGCCCCTCTTTAGGAACCTCTATAACTCACATGATCACTCTGCTTAACTTTCTTGGAGATAAGGGATAGCATGTCTCCCCAGAGGACAAATTTTCAGAGCTGAAGTAACCTATCTAGGTCTTCATTTGTCTCCCTCACATAAACATCTAATTCCACCCACATTCCAAGGCAGATATCCTTTCTTTCTTAAGGCCAGTCTACTTTTCCCATCTCTGGATTCCAAATTCTTGACCTATATCTAAACCTCTCTACCAAGCTGCTTCTTGCACCTGGGTGAGTCACTCGCTCACCTCTACCATGCAGATCCACCTTCTGTAAACTTAAAGAAGACCTAATAACTGCACCCACTCTCATCTTTCCTACCCCACTAAACCCTTTGCCCTCTGCATCGATAGTTGACATGGATATGCTCCAGAAATCTTAACACAACCCTACAGCTCCAATAACCAAGTCACTGCCTACTTTTCCAAACAGTTACATCCTGTAACCTTGGCTGGCCTACTTGCCTCCAAACCCATGCCACTGCTTCCCTTCTGGTGCAGGAAAGCTTTAAACTATCTCTAATAAATCATCTTGAAGTTTTTTCCTCACACTCCTCATCTCCTCTCTTACCTCACAAAGCTACTGCATCTGTCTCCTCCACCTGCCTCCACCCTCCATGCAACCTTTCTACAAAACCTTGGAGTCCTCCTCTGCTTCCATCCTCCTCTCAATCCTGCCACCCTCCTTCCCGCTGAACCAAACCCACCCCGAGAGATGCCTGACACTAATTATATACACGATTGTAGTGAAGTGCTTGATCTCCTTGCTTAACCCTTTCCTAATATTTTAGAAACCCCTCTTCCTAATCCTACTCCTACATGGTTTACTGATGGTAGTTCTACAAAACTTTACACCATCACTCAGGCTGGATACGCTATTGTTACCCTAACTGAAACTGTTGAGTCAGGTCCCCTTTCCTCCAGCACAACCTCAATAAACTGAGCTCATATCCCTCAGCAGAGCACTAGTCAGAGGCAAGAGGCAAGCCCTAAACCTCTACACTGGCTCTAAATATGCATATCACATCCTACCCTTGCACATCACCATCTGGTGGAAGAGAGGATTCCTAACTTCTATTGGGTCCTCCATTGTGAACAAAGATATACCACAGTTACTCAAAGCAGCATCACTTCCAACCCAAGCTGCTATAATTCACTGCAAAGGGCACTAAAAATTGAACTCTCTTATACCTGTTAGCATTAACTGAGCTGATGCTGAAGCCAAAGTGCAGGCTACCCAACCCTACTTAGGTTGACTCTCCACTGTCACACCCGTTCTCCTAGCACTTCGATATCCTGCCTCCTCTTATACACCTCCAGAAACCTCAAAGTTACCCCTTATTTGAGCCAAACAAATGGAGGGGTGGTTCATGAAAAGTGGAAAAACTATTTTACCTGAATTAAAAACACATGACATTCTCACCTCCCTGCACAACCAGTACCGTGTAGGACACAAACAGCTTTCACAACTCTTATCTAACTCTCTACACTGCCCTGAACTCTCAAAATGTTTAAAAGAAGCTGCAAAAACTGTCTCTATTTGACAACAAACTAATATCCATGGAGGCTCTATACCTGCCTCTCACAGCCCACCAATATAGAGGTTCCAAGCTGGGACAAGACTGGCAATTAGACTTTACATCCCACCTGTAAGGAAGGTAAAGTACCTCTTGGTCTTTGTAGACACCTTTTCTGGATGGGCTGAAGCATTTCCAGTCACCTCTGAATGGGCTGATGTTGTAATTAACATCCTGCTAAAAGAAATAATTCCCAGATTTGTGCTTTCCCTCCTCTCTGCAATCAGATAATAGGACAGCCTTCACTTCACAGATCACAGAAGGGGTTTGTAGTGCCTTAGGAATGACCTGGAAGATGCATATTCCTTGCAGACCTCAGCCCTCCAGAAAGACTGAGTGTATGAACAGGATCCTAAAACAACCTTTATCCAAATTAACAATGCAGGTACCGACACCATGGACTGAACTTCTGACCCTTAGCTCTCGTGTGAATGTGAACCCTTCTTTGAAAACCACACTTCCTAAGCCCCTTTGAAATCATATATGGACACCCTTTTATCTTTGCCAATATACCCACAATCATCAGATTTTGAAAATAATATAGTCAGCCTAATATAAATGCATTCATTCCTGCATCAGCTAATTGAGTCTACTCTTCCTGCTCTGGCACCTTCCATCCCCTCACTGCCTATTCATCAAGTGACTGGCTATACCTAAAGGCCTTGCCCCAAGCCTTTAACCCCAGAGTGGGTGGGTCCTTTTCTTGTCCTTCTAATCACCCTCACTTCAGGAAAACTTTTAAACTTTCCACCATGGATACACTCTCCCAGATTAAACCATGCTCCTCCACCTTCTATAGACAGCAAATTACAAGATGCTGAAACTCAAGATATATACACCTGTGAACCTCTCAGGGACCTATGACTGAAATTCACAAAAATGCAAGGTGACAACATTCCAATTACTACCCACCCCATTTCTCTCTAATCTCACTCCCTCTTCCTTCCTGCCATTCAGTCATAACTACACTTAAATCTGGTTCTGCCAATTCATAAGTTGTTACTCAAGGCCAACACATTTTGTATCACTCTTTCCTCACACTTAACCAAATTTGTTACCCTTCTACCTTTTCACTCGAGCAATATCTTGACATCATTCAGGACCTGTGACTTTGCCACCCTCTTTCTTTTCTTTACTGACTAAAGTCTCTCTGATGGATGTCCTATAATTTACCCTTTCACTCCTCTTTAAACTGACCTCTCAAAAAAACCCTTATCATCCCCTTAGATACACTATCCTAACTATAGCAACCACGATTAGCCATTCTGATTGCTGGATATGCCCTGAACATACCCACACCGAAACTGCATCCTTACTCACCTTTCCACTAAGCCCAGAAACTCTCCTGCATGTCCACCCACAATACACTGACTTTGGGGATGATGGGTAACAGACCCCGCCCCCCCCCAAGTTTACCAGAATATGAAGATATACTTATTCTCTGTCATGCCTTAAACATCTCTCTTTTGGGGGAAAATTCAAATTCTATTCTATTAGGACTTAGATCCAAAGGACAGAACTTTTTTTTTTTTAATTTCTCTCCCCTTCCCACCCCACCCCGGTTGTCTGTTCTCTGTGTCTGTCTATTTGCTGCATCTTCTTTGTCCACTTCTGTTGTCATCAGAGGTATAGGAATCTGTGTTTCTTTTTGTTGCGTCATCTTGTTGTGTCAACTCTCCATGGGTGCAGCGCCACTTTCTTTTGTGCTGGGCGGCTCTCCTTAGGGGGCGTACTCCTTGTGCATGGGACTCCCCTACACGGGGGACACCCCTGCATGGCAGGGCAGGGCAGGGCACTCCTTGTGCGCATCAGCACTGCGCATGGGCCAGCTCCACATGGGTCAAGGAGGCCCGGGGGTTGAACCGCGGACCTCCCATGTGGTAGATGGACGTCCGAACCACTGGGCCAAGTCCGGTGCCCAGGACAGAACTTTTTAAGCTTTAAATACCTATTCACACACCTTATGCAAATAATTGAGGCCATATACCCATTACATCTTGTAATCAGACTCTACTCTTTAACACTACCACAGTGCACTGGTAGGTGGATTTGAAAATGCCAAACATCTTAATTCAACCATGTTTTGGAATGACTCAGGCATCAGTCAACACTACCTACAAGAGTAAGCAATAAAAATTATAGTGAAAATGTACTGCTCCTCAATAGCTCTTATAGACAAACTGAGTTATTCAGAGTAGGAACACAATCGGGACAATTATACAATCTAACCAGGTTAAAACCCAGGAAAAAAAACAAAGAATTTCTTCAATTTTCTTGTCTGAAATCTTCTCTGTCAGACTAACCTAACATATGATCCTTCCAAACCCCACTACTCTATTTTAAGTGTTAATGTACTACATGACAGAACCCAAATATTCAGCGTTCCCAATCACCCGCATTCTTATTCTATTCCCTCAGGCCCTTCCATGGCACTAATGCTTGCAGGCACAGGTTTCTGTTTTCTGTATGGCAATACTGCATACCTACCACTTCCTACCATATAGATGGAAACTTGCTCTATAGTATCTATTATTCCTAATGCCACCATCCTAAAACCCCAAGATACGGCCTTCTCGGGATAAATACCCAGTCTTAGTTCTTTTCTTGAAACCTCCCTTTAACCTCAACAACTGAGAGAAAAAAAGTTGTGCTTCTTAGGGCACCGAGAATTTGTATATCACACCCATAATAACCCAGTCCTAGATAGGCCTGGCATAAGACACACCATCTTTCACAGTCTCTTCTGGTTTGTAGGTATTCCAGTGTTAGAACAAACAATACTGAATATCTCCCTAACATTACACCTACCCTGGAAAGCAACCGTACAGGCCATAAACCATCAACCACTGGAAATAAGCAGCCTGGCATCTGTTGTCATACAAAATAGAAGAGCATTGGTTGCTCTCACCACTGTCCTGGGGGACTCTTGTGCATTCATAAATGAAACTTGTTGTTTCTATATTAACAGAACAGGGCAGGTAGAAGAAAACCTCAAAACTCTAAAGGAAAACATATAAATCATTCAGAGGGCCCAGGACAACAGCCATGGAAATCAGTCATGCTTATCCTCATTTCTCTCTTACTTCTCCTCACCCTTAAAATCAATCCTTTTACCCTTTATAATACCATTACTGATAGTATTGCTGCTGCTTCTTTTTGGTCCTCATCTCTTACAGCTTCTCTTCTGGTCCATGCACCAAATCGTACATTCAACAACTCAAGAATATGTGTGTGGCATCTTTGTGCTACATAAAGCCAAACCCAACCTCTTCAGGACCAGAAATGAGAACCCACTGGACGGGATGAAAGGGAATCCTTTTCTACCCCATAACAGCAGGAAGTGGCTAGACTGAGTTGACATCCCAAATCCTCTCACCCTTCCATTCTGTCCAGTATTCCAATTAATTACATCCTTCATCATCTATAGAATCCAAGAGTTAGGAATGTTAGAGTTTTCATCCTTACAAGGTTTGCAATGATCAACAGCTCATAAGGCTGTGACTCCATTCTGATTGATTGAGCCAGATGCCTACATGCAGAGGACAGCGTATTTCCCCCCAAGGATGAGCCATAGCACAGTGGGGATGGAGCAGATAAGGACCCTCATCCTTTCTAGGCCATCAAACACACCTGCATTCCAAGAATACCCTACCTCCTAGCCCCCCCCCCCAAGCCCTATATGAGAAGCATTCACTTTTACAACTTTTATTAACTACAGGCTATACTTGGACTCTAACCCCCTCCCCATTGCTAACATTTCCCCACCTACTGATGTACCATACACAGTCATAGCCACCACCATCCATGGGTAGGCTGAAGTCTAGTCTTCAGACCCCTTCCACTGGGAGAGCTTCTCAATAAATTTCTTGCCTGCAATCATGTCAGTCTCTGTAATCCAGCAGGCACCATTTTTCTCTAGCAACAAGCTTATATATAATTAGAGTTCCAAAGGAGAGTAATACAAATGTATAAATTATTGCAGTTTTAAAAGAAAAATACTACAGTCATATGATATCCAAATTAGTTTTGGAAACAACTTGGTTTTTACCACAGCAATTTCATTTTCTTTTTCTAAATGTCTTAGCACAATTCTGTAAAATAAATTTCTAACACTAAGGACATATAAAATTCAAAGGCCATAGTAAATGGTACTCAGATTTAAAGGAGCGATATCAATACTTACCTACAAACACAAATAGAAAATGTAGGAATGGCAATGAACAGAAGTCACTAGTGAATACTTTTTGAGCTACCTCTTTTTGGAGGAAATAAACATTCTAGATAGGAGGGAAGCAAGAAATACATATTTACTAGGATTTCTTTTGCTTTATGTGCATTTGGGGGACTCCAACTAAACTATTTGGGGGGCAGGGGAAGGAAGAGGCAGAGGACTGTACTCATATCCATGATTTTTTTTTTAATTTGTTTTGGTAAGCTTACCACTGTTAGATAATTTAATATACTAGAATGCATTCATAATCTGACTCTTAAGAGATTGTGTTTTAAGGTTAGGTATTTTTTTAAAAAACACTAAAAACTAGAGACAAAAAAAGAAAACAAACCCTAGAGACTTATTATTATATGGTTTCTATTCAGTAACCATGGCCAGAAGTTGCTTAATAAGTTAGATTAGGGCAATTACAAAAGGGTGAAGAGAAATGAAAACACTGAAATGTATGAGAGACCCTTGTTATTCCAAACACATTATAGTCCTCTTCCCATCCAAGATACTTTTATAAATTGTGCTTTCCAAGCTGCTACTATTAAGCCAGAGACCCATTACCTTATTATCCTGGTAAATTCCCCTTCCATCCACTCCCACAAAACTTAGATTGGCAAGAACTTGAGGGTTTTATCTCAGTGATTTCTGCCACAAATTTTCCTCAAATCTTTATTCCTACCAATCTGAAGTTAAAAATGCAGTTAAACATTGAAATGAAAACCAATTTTCTTGGATTTACAGCCACACATGAAAAAAAAAAAGGTACTGAAAAAATAATTTGTAGAGTACTAAATTTCATAAGTACTTAAAAATATTCAAATATTATATTGAAGCATAAAATAACATTCTTTCAGTAAACTAACTGGCAAAAGTCAGAAAAAGTAACACTGCATGAACTTTATACTTTCATCTTTTAGGTTTTCATGTGCAGACAACCTAGTTTCATGGTCACTAACTTGAACTTTCCAACAATAAGCAAACAAATAATTTATTCTTTAAAAATTCTACCTCAGTTTAGAATATATACATTTTGTATTACATCTTACAACAGTAATAACAAAAGCGTATTCTTTTTTCCCAAAAAATTCTCCTTGTATAGTTCCAAGGGTCAGTCCAGGAAGAAGGTCCATACCTAGGATATTCTGTGGAATTGCACAAATGTACCCTGAACAGGCCAGTGTGGCAACCATCCATTGACCAACACCACGGAGGCTTGCAGCACAGGGATCGACTGTCCCCCTTAACTGTCAATCCATGACAGAGGTCCTCAAGGTGATACAGATTGCCATCAATCAAGTGCAATCAGCACCTGTATCCACTAGGGCCAAAATTCATTACACATTATGGGGGTCCAATAAATTGTTAACTCTCTGTGTGGCCTTTGGTCCTCTGACCCCTGTAATTGGGTTCCTCGGCCCACTGGTCAATCTTCATAAACGTCATCCTCTGGTTCTATCTTAAAACATCTTATAAATGCAGAGGACATCCCCTTAGTGGGGGCTTTCCCCCCACAATTTTCTGTGCTGCTGTTCTGGTGCCAACTCCTTCCAGATGGCTAGTAGCCCCTCACTTGGCTACTGTTGTATCTTATCTGGATCCACACCAGCAGCAATGAGATATGCCCACATCTGTACTTGAGACACTTTCAGTGGTCCCAAGGCCTTGCTCCACCAGGCCCAAGCTGGGTCACTCCCTTGACCCCGATATGGCCCCCTCCTTGTGCTACTCCAAAAGGGGAGGGGCCTTTGGACATATTGGCCTTACTCCACAGTCCTGCTTTCTGATCTCCTCATCCCCTCATTGGGCTAGGGCCATGGTTACTTTGTAGATGTTACAAGCCACGTATGGGGCTAAAAGGGCTGCTAAGGATCCAAAAGTACCTAGAGGAGCTGTAGCCAGAGTCATGTCCTTCGTATGGGTGGAAGAGGGCTCATTGTCCAGGTCCATATATATTGCCATAAAACATGCCACCCTTCATTTTGGAGCATTGCTACACAGCATGGATTATAGTTTAAGTTGTAGATTACACTCTTTCCCAGGTCATTCAGTGGGTTATGGCAGGATATATAATGTCCTGCATCTGTCCCTGCAATATCATTCAGGATGATGTAAAGTCCTCAACATGCTCCAGTATCACACGTCTTTTTCCCTCTCCTTGCCTTCAGCAACTCCCGCAGCCTGTCTCCACATCAATGGTATAATTTCTTCCATTGCTAAAGCCACAATAATTCTATAGTAGAATACCAGTAAATCCACTCTAATCCATAGTTTATACCTCCATCCTGAGGACTCTGGGATGGCAATGTCCACTCCACCCCTTAATCGAGAGGGGGCTTAGATCCCACAAGGCTGATGGATGGATTTCTCCTGCTTACAGGTATACTCATCAAATGCAATGAATGTACCACACTAATGAAAGAAGTTGTCAATGTGGGAGGAGTGGGGGTGGGTGGAGGGGGTCTATGGGATCCTCTAATATTTTTATTCTAACATTTTGTGTAATTTATGTATCTTTTAGAAAGATAATTAAAAATGTAAACTATAATTACAAAAAATACCACCTTCAGGCCTGTGAAGTGCTTACAGGATCACAATGAGTCCTAGTATGAACTTCCCTCCCTGTGGCAGGATGGGCACATTCGTGGTTGAATGTCCCCAGAACTGGGCTCAGACATCTGCATTGGCCAAATGGGTTGTGTATTTGGAACAGCAAGCAACACTGAGTACTAGCACCCTGTCTGCACAGTTGCAGGAAGTGTTTAGACCAGTAGAGTTTCAAGTTGATCCCTCGGCCAGAGGGCTTCCTGGTCCCCAGGCGTTAGAGCCTAGCCTGGACAAAGATGGGACAGGCACTCTACCAGCCAATGCCTGGTATACAGATGGGTCCAGCAAAGGCATGGTGATGTCTTGGACAACTGTAGATTTTTGAGTGGATGCAACAGCTATCTTGTTTGAAACCAGATTTGGTCAAAGCAGCCAGTGGGCTGAACTGAGAGCCGTTTGGCTAATTACAGTGCATGAACTTGGCCCCTTATGTGTGTATAGATAGTTGGGCCATGTACAAAGGATTAACTTTATGGCTGCCCCAGTGGGAGCAGCAAGAATGGATGATTGGTAAAAGAACTCTCTGGGGACAAAATTTGTGGTTGGACTTGTGGTCCAAGGGACCAGATTGCAGCAGAACTATCATGTTGCAGGGCATAAACCTCTCATAAGCCCAGGACAGGATGCTACAGACAGTCTAGCACAAGTAAGGGCTTTTTACCATCCAACAGACAGATGGGCCCCCTGGTTACATAGGCACATGAGACATGTGGGGGCTCAAACCCTCCTGCAGATAGCCAGGTGATAAGGCATCCCATTAACAACCACAGCTGCAAAGAACATGGTAACAGATTGTGAGCTCTGTGCCAAATAATACTCACGTAGACATTGGGTGCCCATGAAAAAAGGGGTTGTAAAGGAGATAGACCCCTAGAGGTATAGCAGGTAGGTTATAGTGGGCCCCTGCCCTCTGATAAAGGCATAAGTTCCTTTTCACAGCAGTGGGTATTAATATGGGTTTGGTTTTTGCCAAGATAGTACCATTTGTGATATTGAATATTTTAAGTGCCTTCAATGGGCATCCCTTGAAGTGTGGAGTGACAGAGGCACCCATTTCACAGGTTCCAAACTGCAAACCTGGGCAAGAAATAAAGACATTGATTGGCATCTACATGTTTCATATCAACTGCAGGCTGCAGGCATGATTGAACGGTATAATGGTTTATTAAAGGATAAATTATGCAAGACATCTCCAAAGGAGCTGACCTTGCAGGGGTGGCTACCCACCTGCCATGGGGAGTATACCTGTTTTGTTTTTTTTTTTCAAATCAGGAAGAATGATATATATATATTTTTAAAGATTTATTTATTTATTTATTTATTTAACCCCCATCCCTTGCCACTTGCTCCTTTCTTTGCTGTCTCTTCTCTGTATCCATTCACTGCATGTTTTTTCTGTATCTGCTTGTCTCCTTTTGTTGTGTCATTCCTGCTGCACTCACTCTCCATGGCACATGGGCTATCAGCTCTCTGTGGCATGTGGGCCAGCTTGCCTTCACAAGGAGGCCCCAGGACACAAACCCAGGGCCTCCCATATGGTAGGTGGGAACCCATCTGATTCAGCCACAACCACTTCCCAGCAGCACACCTTTTAAATGAACAGCTGTGGCAAATGGGGCAGTCACAAGGATGTGCTTGACCCTTACATGGAATAACGAATACCTCGGACTCTCTTGCATTTTCTAGTGTTTTAGATAGAACTGTGGCATTGCCTGCTCCCACTGCCGTGGGGTCAGGGTAAACAGCGCTGTGCATGTGGCCATGGACTGTTGTAACTGAAGTCCCCACTTGGAGAATCGTCCTGTTACATATGTAGATGGAACGAAGAGGGGACTGGCCGGGACACCATGGGTTTGTAAATGGCTATCAGAGTTATGCGTTACACTATCTGAAAACTCAGGGGAGTCCTTCCGAGGGGAACTTTTGTCTTGAAAATGTGGCCCATACCATTGCTCCCAGTGGAGCTATCCCCTTTGGGTCGACTTTAGTGTGGGGAGACAAGGTATGGTATTCCAGACCAGGGCGGCCAGCAGTGCCAGCCACCGTCCTGTCCCAAGAGGAACAGGTTGCCTGTATATTGCCTGAGGGACATGATTTACCTCTCATGGTATCTTTGGCCCTACTCCTTCCACCCAGGTTGACAGCAGCTATACTGTACTGTCATGCTCATGGGCACTAACCTATACCCGAGTCCTCAACATAACCTATTGCTGGGTATGCACCTGCCTGCCAGCAGAGGGCGGCAAAGAGCTTCCATGCACCATCAGTGAGGCGACTGAGACTAATGGACCTGTCTTCATCCAACAGACTAGTCCAAACCAGAAACAACATGAAGACAATGGGTAGCTCTAGTCCACAGAGATGTGGACCATATCCACCCCCAAGGGGTTATGCTGTCTATAACAGCTGGGGGTGGCTTCCAGCTGAACATGTAACATTACGGGAAATAGCACCCCAGTGCAGTGAATAACGTGCCATTGATTCCAGGGAGTACTGGGATGGACCCTCTGGTTTCTTTTTAATCATGCTGTAGTCAAGAGTCAACCAGGGCATTGGTGGAACAGTGCCAAATACATGGGAACCAAACCTAGGGATTGTGGCCCTCTGGATATTTATGGGTGTGTGGACGTTATGGGTGGCCATACCTGCCTGCCAATTGGACTGGACATCGTATGTGGGGATGACCCTATATCCCTGGTTTGTGTATAAATCTCTTCCAGAAGTCCCCCATCACTGGCACTGGGAGAAAAGGGCAACATGGTGGTCTTACCCACTCATTCTTTTCCTACCTGGAGGGGTACTATTAAGGTAGAGTTAGAAGTAGAACCTGTAGATAAGCATACTGCCCAGGCATTCAATCAGTCTGAATAGGCATTAGCTTTAATGATGGATGAAAGCACACAAATGCAAAAGGTAGTTCTGCAAAACCACATGGCTTTACATTTAATTACAGCTGCTAAAGGGGGCACATGTACTCACATACATATTCAATGTTGTGTGTGTATATATATATATATATACACTTGATAATCAAAAATCTGTGTATTTAGCCTTGTAAGAGATGGACCACAAATTGCCAAACACACAGACACATGTCAGCTGACCCTGTAAAAGTGTGATGGGACATCTGGGATCAACTTGGAAATGGGTTGTGTTAACCATCCTTGGTTTTGTAACTTAGTTATGTTTTGTTGTGCCTTCTATTGTTGCTGTGGTGCAGGGTGCAGCCCTGGGGCAGTGAGCCGTTAAGATGCCGGCTGTTTAAGGGATGGAATGTAGGGGGAGCTAGAGTCACTATTTAGACAGCTGAAGCATCCTGGATAGTTCTCAGCCATATCCTGGAAACAATGACAGAGCACGACTGCATTCAGTTTCTGGAGGATGGGCTTGGTCCCAACCAGCACATACGCCAGCTAATCAGTATAGGTAACACGATAGGTAAGCCACTGTAAGAAACAATCATGTATCCTGACAGTATTTACATAAAAGCAGCTCCAATGTAAACAGAAGAGTGGGAGCAGGAGCATGAGAGAGCAGAGAGAGAACAAAGGAAAGGGAAAGAGCGTGGAATAAACTCAATATGTATGAACTCCCCACGGCTCCATGTGCCTTTTTCTTTGCCAACAGCCCTGTCTCCCCCACTCTGCTTAAGGAACTTGGTCCTGACAAGGAGAAATGGAAAAATGTTACAAATGAAGATACAAGGAAGCGGACTTTGCCCAGTGGATAGGGCGTCAGTCTACCACATGGGAGGTCTGAGGTTGAAACCCCGGGCCTCCTTGCCCCGTGTGCAGCTGGCCCATGCACAGTTCTGATGTGCACAAGGAGAGCCCTGCCACACAGGGGTGTCCCCTGTGTAGGGGAGCCCCACGCGCAAGGAGAGCTCCCCGTAAGGAGAGCTGCCCAGCGCGAAAGAAAGTGCAGCATGCCCAGGAATGGCACTGCATACACGGAGCGCTGAAACAACAAGATGATGCAACAAAAAGAAACACAGATTCCCATACCACTGACAAAAACAGAAGTGGACAAAAAGAAGAAGACACAGCAAATGGACACAGAGAACAGAGAACTGGGGCGGGAGGGAGGAAGGGGAGAGAAATAAATAAAATAAATCTTTTAAAAACTGCTTTAGACATATGTGGGTTCCTTGTTTTTTCACAGAATGCACAAGAGGTGCAGAAATGGGCAGTTGAGGAAGCTCTTTTTTCTGTAGGTATCTATTTGCCTAGCAGTTCAGACTGGTGAGGAAATAGGAAGATGAATTAAACTAAATTAGCAATCAGGTCGTCATGATTGCTAAGTGATATGGTTTTCTATTCCTTTTGAATATCTCAAAATAAAATGTGAAAAAGGACATTAATCTATCTTTTATTCTCTTAAGGAGAAAATGTAAAACTCAGTGGCTCTTAATATGGACACCAGAGACCAAAAATGTTTCCTTCATCTGAGGGATGCACATCTATTGGAAACCAGAGGGTACAGCCGTCCTTGGATCTGAAGCAGGAGGGATCACTCTCAACAAGAGCGCGCACCTCTGAAGGCGAACGTTGTGATTAGGGTGTTGGGAGGGGAGGGTCCAGGGCTTGGGCAGGACGAGGGCAAGAATGGCTGGTGGCAGGCCCGGGCCAGACCAGGTCCCCTGGACCTAACCTGGTCCCTCTTTAGGAACCACCCCTCTTCATGTCAGCTGGTGTTTGTAAATCATGCCACTGTAAGCAAGGGCGCAACTCAACCCTCAGCTTCCCGAAGAACTGACAGACTCTTCCACATTGGTGGCCACAGTCATTTGCCATTTTGCAATCCCAGCGGCACTGGATGAACATTCCTCTGCCTTTCTCCACATCTTCTCCACACCTCTCTGAGCTTCCCACATGTGAGGTCCCGGGTTCAATACCTTGCCCTGAACTCCCAAAAATAAAAACCCAAAAAACAATTTAAAGCCACTTACCTGGCTGTCCAAGTCACAGAAATTCCGCTATTATTTTATTATTTCCATGAATACAATACACAAGGTTGTTGTTTTATTTTTAAGCCAAACTCTCCGAACTGACTTTCCTGTTCCCCAAAATTCTCTAAATAAAATACCTACCCAGAGCTAAAAGCATGTTAGAGTAGTTTGTGTTCCTACCTCCATTCTTATCACCATCAGGACTAACAGGAACACCTGGGACCAACACGTCTCTGTGACCATCACTTGGCATTAATCAGCAACTTCTGCCCAAACATTACAGATGCAAAAGGGCAGACTGTCTGTGGAGTCTGGGATAAACCAGGACCCCAGAGAAGACGTGGGGAACTTGTCAGCTCTCCTCTGGGGACTCAGGAAGCTGCTCAGGTAGGGCTGGTGGGAAAAGACACAGTCTGAGCAGGATTCTGCTGAATAAAAATAGCACTGGCCCTGAGCTCAGGGAGGGATGTTTGGAGTAGGGAAGAAAAGGTGCTGGAGGGGTGTTTCCATGAAGATAAAAGCATCCACAATCATATCAGAGCACGTGTAAGCAGAGGGAGACAAGCCATGTGGTGGACCTTTAAGTGGCTATGGATAGACATAGATAAACAGGTAGACATCAGTGTTGGTGTGAATGTTTCTATAAGTAAATGTATCAGCAGTTAGTTTGGCCCTCACTGGCCCAGGGCCCACAGCCAGCCTTATTTAGGCAACTGTCAGAGGTAGGAGGTAGGGGTGTGACCTGGAGACCAGGGCAGAAAGTGCCACAAGAGACCCAGGTGGGATTTGCCCTGATTTAGGAGTTCCTGACAGTTAACTTTAGAGAAGTCAGTTGACTTTTTAAGAAATCCAGACACCTTTATAAATGGCATTACTTGGCCTTCAGTTATCTCTCAATAAACAAACATCTACCTATTGAGAAATGAAAGGCCTTCCAAATGGTGTGTTTGACTCTCACGATGACTTTCCTCCTGTGCACCTGCCCTTGAGGATGCATCCCCGGGAGGAGGCTTCCCCTGGAACGAATCCCTTCACGTTGAAAGGACCTCAGCCAACACAGGGACAGGGACAAATGCATTTGTGGGAAGGGCTTAGCAATGTTAGTAAAACTGACAAGTCGTTTCAGGCATAGTAGCTTAAAAATTCTCCAAGCTGGCTTGCCCAGCTGTCCCTTTCACAGAAGAGTCTCTTGAGAAAATACCTATGAAAAAACGAAGTGATTTTGAGATCTTTGGGGCACAGCCAAACTCAAATAATTACACATCAAGTTGTCTTAAAATTAGCTCAATAAGCTTTTTCTAAAATCCATTTAATATTAACCGGCATTGCATACCCCAGCAAACTAGCAAAATATAGGCTCTCAATCTGTAGGCTATGCACAGATGCCTCAAAGGCCCAAGCTGCCTTGACCCACCATGTCCTGCCTCCCTTTCAGGGGTCTCCATATCCCCTTTTGCTTCTGGAAGTTATCCTGCACAAGTCCCTGCCTACCAAACACCTTATGACTAGATTGTGTGTTACTGCCATCTAGTGGTCATGTCTTCGGGGCCAACTCCAAACTCCTCCATTTAAATTCCCTCCAGTTGCTCATTCTGCTAAAGTGCTTCCTGTGGTCACTGAGCATGTGAATTGTGGTATTTCCTTTCTGACCCAAAGGGGCTTTGCCTGGTGTTCCTTGCTTTTTCTTTAGCTGCCCCAAGGGTCGAGAGGGTGGGTGTGAGAGGGGAGCAGAAACCTGTGCCCTGGCCCCAAACTTCGAGAGGGCATAATTCCCAGTTGGGGAATATGTGGTGGGGAGATGGCAAGGAAGAGCAGGGGCCAGGGAGCCTTCTTCCCGCACTGAGACCTCTCAGTCCACATTTTATCCAAGTTCAGGCTCCTAGAGCTACCCGGCACCAGGGACATCCTAGTAGACACCTGTGAGGTAGCACTGGTCCACCACTCCATGTGGCCCTCCTCACCCAGCCATTTGGCTCCCTCCATGGAGACCCCGCCCTCTCAGAGACCTCCCTCCCTCTTGCCCTTCAAACTTCTATCTTGTTCTTTTAGGGGATGTCCACAGAAATCTAGAACTTTCATCTTAGTAGCAGCTAAATGTCTGTCTCCATGTCAGCAATTCTCAAATGGGGTTAGGAAAAGTGAGGAATAGGATTTGCCCAGAATGGAGAGTTTCCCAGAGGACCTGCCATTTCAAACCTGAGGTCTGGGGATTGGGTAGTTAATTTTTTTATTTTTAAAGATTTATTTATTTCTCTCCCCTTCCCCCCACCCTCTGCCCTGGTTGTCTGTTCTCTGTGTCTATTTGCTGCATCTTCTTTGTCCGCTTCTGTTGTTGCCAGTGGCACGGGAATCTGTGTTTCTTTTTGTTGCGTCATCTTGCTTTGTCAGCTCTCCGTGTGTGCAGTGCCATTCCTGGGCAGGCTGCATTTTCTTTTGCACTGGGCGGCTCTCCTTAAGGGGTGCACTCCTTGTGCGTGTGCGTGGCACTCCTTGCATGCATCAGCACTGCTCATGAGCCAGCTCCACACTGGTCAAGGAGGCCCGGGGTTTGAACCGTGGACCTCCCATGTGGTGGACAGACGCCCTAACCACTGAGCCAAGTCCACCACCTGGGATTGGGTAGTTGAAATAAGCCTTTGAGAGGAGAGGATCCTAGGGCTATATCCCATGCTCCATCTACAATCCACATGGAAGTGTCTAGCTTTCAGAATCTTTGCATTTGAAAGAAGGTCACTTGAAAGAATCGGCTAGTGGGTTTGGGAGCTAAGGTCAGGGGTTGCATCTAAAGTGATGAACCAAGCCTGAAATCATATATAAGACATTCACAGGTAACTAACAGATCTTAGTGAGAGCCACCTCTGGGAACTGGTGCTAAACTGCCTGACATCCTTCCATCTGAGCTCAGAAGCTTCCTGTGGAATCACTGAGGGAGGCCTGGTCTCTACAGGTAATTCCCAAACTGAATGCCACAGGGAAGGACCCCCACCTCTGCAGGTGGGAACCTTTCCCAGGACAGTAGGCACCTAATTCTATGCACAATCTCATCACTGGCTAATTCAATTCTGTGTAAGTGCAAGTCCACCAGGACCTTGACTCTGAACAAGCTTACAAAGATGTGCTAAAAGCAGAAATTGGACCTGAAATTCAATGGGTATTTTAGGCAATATGCCCGTGGTGGTGTCATATTTGGGGATAAGGCTTTTATCACCGGACTGCCCATCATATATCTCTGCTTTGGGATCTGCCTCTGGCTGAGAAAGTCCTGGGGAGTGCTGGGGAAGGAGGATGGCACGGTAACACCACAGGATGCCTGGCCAATGGCTGTACCTGGGTCTCTTGATCCCCTGTACCTGAGGATGCAAAGACCACTGATTCCTAGTTCATGGAGAAGGGGAGATGGGAGTAATCTGTGAATTTATATATACAATTGTAAGGGTTTCTGTTTATTCCAGGCAAGGTGTTAAAGCATCCATAACTACAGTGAGGAAAGTAAGAGCAAAAGAGGCCACCGCGAGGTGTTGCTTTCAGGTCAAAATTATTCCAGTCACACTTCCCAGCGGGGCAGGGGGCTGGGCTTTTAGTGCAAAATGAGGAGGCAGGAACCCTTCAGGAAAGGGGCTGGTGGGACCCTGTAGGTGGCTGCCTGGGCCTGGTCTGTGGCTGATGTGAGACCCTCTCCCACCCTGCTGATAGCTCACCTGGCCTGAGCCTTGCTGGTTGAGCCAGGCTGCCTGATAACTTGTTAAGAGGGGTTTCCCAGTGAAAAAATCTCCATGGCTGTGTCAAAGATGCCTCCCCTGGGTAGGAGAGGCACAGGGTCACTTCCATGGCAGTCCTTAGAGAAATGCCCTCTCCATTGCATCAATTCCATCTTTTTAAGTAAAACCCTGGCCTTAGAATATTTTCCCTGAGGGCATCTGCCTTGGCTATCAGCCCCTCTGGAGAGGTCTGAGTCTCTCCTTTTGTATGAAAATAGAGGAGGGACTTAGATTCTTTAGTATTCAATTGCCTCTCTTTTTTATCAGGATGGGAGTGGCCACTTACTCTTACCAACCAATCTGCCCTTTCTCCTCAGCCCCCATTTTTCCACCTGTTGAACATTTTTAGTTTTTCCAATTCTTGTGGCCAAGAACAAAGCTTCATATATATTTTTGTACAGGATTTTTGTGGAAATAATTCCATTCACTTGAGTAAAGATGTACAGTTGGTGTTACAGGATCATTTAAGTGTATAATTTACTTTATAAGAAATGGGCATTATTTTCCAAACTGTCTGTATTGTTTTGTTTTGCATTCACATGATTAATAAATGAGTTCCTATTGTTCTGCATTCATGCCACTATTAGGTATTCTCACTTTTTCAAACTTGTGTGTAATGGTATCTCATGATATTCTAATTTGCATTTCCCTCATGACTAATATATTGAATTTTTCTTATATTTTTCACACCCATATATCTTTGGATAAGGTAGTATTAAGATCATTTAGCCCTTTCATAATTGGAATGTTCGTATTCTTATGGCTGAGTTTTAAGTGTTCTTATATTCTGGATACAAGCTCCTAATTATATATGAGATTTACATGTATATTATAAAAATCTGTGGCTTGTCTTTTGTAACAGTATCTTTCTCTGAACACATTTCTTTAATTTTATTATTATTTTTGTTAGATTTATTTTTTATTTATTTCTCTCCCCTTCCCCCAACCCCCCACCCCCCGTTGTCTGCTCTCTGTGTCCATTTCCTGCATGTTCTTCTTTGCCTGCTTCTGTTGTCAGCAGCACAGGAGTCTTTGTTTCTTTTTGTTGCATCATCTTGTTGTGTCAGCTCTCCATGTCTGTGGCACCATTCCTGTGCAGGCTGCACATTCTTTCGCACTGGGTGGCTCTCCTTCCGGGGCGCACTCCTTGCATGTGGGGCTCCCTTATGTGGGGCACCCCTGTGTGGCACGGCACTCCTTGCGCACATTAGCACTGCACGTGGACCAGCTGCACACGGGTCAAGGGGGCCCAGGGCTTGAACCATGGACCTCCCATGTGGTAGATGGACACCCTATCCACTGGGCTAAGTCTGCTTCCCATTCTTTAATTTTAATCAAGTCAATTTTATCTGTTTCTGTTGCTGGTATTGTTTGGTGTTCATTGTCCTCTGAACAAAATCTTAAAGTATTATCAAGTAAAATGTTCAATTTCAGTTTCCAGTTGGGACTCCCTTTCAGGGCCCTGTTTGACTTTCCATGTGGTGATTGTGACTCACAGGCACACATTTCTCTGTCTCTAGCGTGTCTGAATGGATCTTGGGGGTGTCTGTTCTCACCAGCACGAGGGTGGCTGGATCATGTGTGATCAAAAACTCATTGTTGAAAAGCCCATGCTTTCCACACCGAATGGTCTTAGCATGTCTGATATAGGCTATGGATGGGGGCTGTTCTTCTCTTCATAGATAACCTGAGCTGTGTGTGTTGGGGGGTGAGAGCTGCAGCCCTGCCCTCGGTAACCGTGGCAACAACTCCAGTCCCGGAAAAGCAATTAAGCTATGTAAACTCTATAAACTTTAAATATTCAGAGAAAATGGAAATCAAATGTGTTACAAGCTTACATGGAATGTATGAAGTTCCTGCTAAAAACTTACCTAGAATGTGGGGGATATGTGTTAATTCAAACATATTGAGCACGGAAACAAAGGACCATTGAACTCTTCCTTTGTATAAAAGGAGCTCAAAAATCTTATTCAGGGCTTGGGTTTTGAACAGAAAGCTCCCAAGTCTGGCTGGTCATCAATAAATTCCTTTTTCTTTCCCAAAATTATTACTGGGTCCTGGCCTTTCCATACACAAATAATTGAACCTCTCTCAACATCTACAATATTTAGGGGCTCTCCTTGGATTTGCAATTGAAGGCCAAAGAAGGTAACATTTTGCTACCCCTTCCAGATCTCCAAGGAAGGCAGGAGGACTCAGGTGAACCCCAAAACTGGGCACCCCTGGACTACCTTTGGTCTAGAAAAAAAGATGTGGGTTCTGATGGAATCCTCCTGAGGAAAATCGGAGGCAACGGAAGGTCTGGAGAAAATTCTGGGAATGAAAAAAAGCTCCAAACACAGAAAAAAGTAAGAATCTCCCAGGGGAGCATATTGTCAGGAAAACCTAACTTTAAATGTTAGAAGGGGAAGTCTCATCAACTTCCAAGTATGCCCCAGTACCTCCAGAAATTTGGGGGTAAGCCATTCTCTCAAGGTCTGAGAGGAAAAAAAAAAAGAAAAAAGGAAAAAAAACCCGTAGTGTTGGGGTTTGGCTAACTATGTACTAGCCTCTGGTTTTAATCTTGCCTTCACTGAGATGGTGAAAGTTTGATTATAATAGGAAAGGATGTTAATAGGTTTAAGTTAACATCCTGAAAATTGGTGTGGATTTAAAACATCTTGGTGACAGAAAAATGGATAGGCTTTGCAGTGAGGCTTGATCTAGATGGAAAATTAAACAGGGAAAAAAATTTAGCTGGAGTCTTTTGTTTTGGTGCTGGATTGCAGGTAATTTGCTTTGTAAACTGCGAGGGTAAGCAGAAAATCCTGTTTGATTTTAGTGTTGAATGTTCTCTCTTTCTAAGGTTTGTAATGGTTGCAGGGGCAGCTGTATCCAGAAAATAGAAATTGTGAGGCATATTAATAGGCTTTGTGGTTCTTTCTGTGTCTGTTCTGTGCTGGTATTTTCATGCCTTCATGCCTCAGGATAATAATGTTGGATTGTGTAACTGCATAAATAGTAAACTCTGGTTAAGCTGGAACCCTCCCTTGCCATTAGCAAAGGAGTGAAATAAATGTAGTTCATAAGGCAAAACTGTGGTGTCTGAATGTTTGTGCATGCTCTGCTGTCACATCTCTGGGTCTGTCCCATTTGCCAAGGCCTGGGGGATGGTCCATGTCTACATTATGCAGCCAAGTTTATTGAAACTGGCCCCAGGCAGGGTAGCTGGAGAAACCAGTAACTTAAATCATAGCCCTGCCAGGGCGGAGGTTCCCCTGGGAAAGCGCAGAGCCTAAAAGTTTCTTTTCAAGCCATTTTAGTACCTAGAATTCACCACCATTACCTTCCCCTCCTCCTCCTTTCAGGAAGATGCATAACAAAAACAGAGAGCTGGGAAAAGGGGGAGCAGCTTGCCCCTTTCCAGTGAGTCCACACCTTCTATTCATAAGTCATATTCCTATCTAATCACTGATCTACCTGGAAGGGGGGTGGGGAGGTGAAGGGGATGCCAACCAGAATCAGGGCAAATGCAATAAAAATTCCTTCCTTAAGGCCAAAAATATGTTTACATATGGTAAACTATCTTTGTCAATAAAAGGAAGACTATTTCCTGAAACAATAAACCTCTAATCACTTGATAGCCCTTCTAATGGTTTGGCTGAAAACTATCAGCAGTAAAGGTAATGAAACTAGGAAAGGTAAAAAAAAAAAGTAAAGCCCCAATTCAGCTTCACAATATCATGCTAAATTTAATCAGCCTATCTTCCAATGCCCTGGAAATGCTAAAGACATGAAACACTTTTGTTTTAATCTGTGCTTAATTTTGTGTTCAATTTTTTTTTTTTTTTTTTGTGTTCAATTTTAAAATCTGTATTTGGTTTTTGACGGTTTACTTGTGCCTAAGAAATCATAGTAAAAGGTATCTTAAAAATGAGCCTTTAAATGCCAATGCTGTCTTACTGGTGAATTAAATGCATAGCTCACAGATGAGATTTGTTCAGATACTAGGAAAAAATGAAGGAAGCTTCACAGAGTTGTTACTAATAAGGCTCTTGTAACTTAATTAATAAAAGTATCCAATTCATCTTAAAATAAAAACATACTAAAATCTCTAACTAAAAATTAAAATCAGAGAAGTGGACTTGGCCCCGTGGTTAGGGCATCCCTCTACCACATGGGGGGTCCATGGTTCAAACCCCGGCCTCCTTGACCCATGTGGAGCTGGCCCATGCGCAGTGCTGATGTGCACAAGGAGTGCCATGCCAAGCTGGGGTGTCCCCCGCGTAGGGGAGCCCCACACGCAAGGAGTGTGCTCCATAAGGAGAGCCTCCCAGCACAAAAGAAATTTCTGCCTGCCCAGGAATGGAACCACCCACACGGAGAGATGACACAAAGAAGTGACGCAACAAAAAGAAACACAGATTCCAGTGCCACGGACAACAACAGAAGCGGACAAAGAAGAACATGCAGCCAATAAACAAGGAGAATAGACAACTGGGGTGGGGGGGAGAGAAATAAAATAAAATTAAAATCATTGTATATATATATAAATTTATAACTAAAGCTATTACAATGGAGTAAATATGGCCTGGATTCCACCTATTGTAATCGTGATATTATATTAATTTGCCTCTATTTATGACTACTTCAGGTTTATTTAGTGCTTACTGTGATGGTGGTAGTTATTACTTAAACTTACCCTATAGTTATTTTATAACTAATTTCACCCCTGGTCTTCAACTATTGTGGTGGTAATTATAAACTGCACTTGCATTGCCTTAGCTTAAGGTTCCACCCCTTAACAATTTAACTTAATAATTAAACTTTAAAAACTTGGAAAGTGGACTTGGCTCAGTGGTTAGGGCATCCGTCTACCATATGGGAGGTCTGCGGTTCAAACCCCGGACCTCCTTGACCTGGGTGGAGCTGGCCCATGCACAGTGCTGATGCATGCAAGGAGTGCCCTGCCATGCAGGGGTGTCCCTGCAGAGGGGAGCCCCATGTGCAAGGAGAGCTCCTCATTGGGAGAGCCACCCAGCATGAAGGAGAGTGCATGGAATGCCCTGGAATGGTGCCACACACACACAGTGCTGACACAACAAGATGACGCAACAAAAAGAAACACAGATTCCTGTGCTACTGACAACAACAGAAATAGACACAGAGAACAGACAATAGACACAGAGAACAGACAACTGGGGTGGGGGAAAAGGGGAGAGAAATAAATTAATAAATCTTTAAAAAGAAACTTATAGTTAAGGAAGTGGACTTGGCCCAATGGATAGGGCATCCACCTACCACATGGGAGGTCCGAGATTCAAACCCCAGGCCTCCTTGACCCATGTGGAGCTGGCCCATGTGCAGTGCTGATGCGTGCAAGGAGTGCCATGCCATGCAGGGGTGCCCCCCATGTAGGGGAGCCCCATGCACAAAGAGTGCACCCTGTAAGAAGAGCTGCCCAGCACGAAAGATAGTGCAGCCTGCCCAAGAATGACATCTCACACATGGAGAGCTGACACAACAAGATGATGCAACAAAAAGAGACACAGATTCCCTTGCCACTGACAACAACAGAAGTGGACAAAGAAGAACACGCAGCAAATGGACACAAAGAACAGACAACTGGGGAGGGGGGAGGGGAGAGAAATAAATAAAATAAATCTTTTAAAAAATGCTTATAGTTAAAATAAAAATGAAGGGCGTTTATGCATGTCAATTTTGTGCCATTCTAAATATTTTTGGTCTTCTCATTTCCTGTTTATCCTTTTAAAGGAAAAGCTGTCTTTTTCCTTGACCTTTAAAATAATATAAATGAATTCTAATTGGCCATTTCCACCTGAAATCAGAAATAATAGTTGCCAGGTTTTCCAAGAGAAGGCAATACTCTTCCCCATGTATCAAGCCTTACTAAGCAACACCCCCTCCAATGTTCAGGCTGTCTCAAAAAAAACCACAATGAGTAAAAGCTACCCGGATTCTTTCCAGTCTAAACACAAGCCCAAATGCTTGCCAGGTTCCCTCCAAACAATGATATAACCAGGAAAGCCAGTAAGGGAACTGTATTTTGAATTAACCAGCGAAGAAAAAGGTTTTATTTATTTATTTATTTATTTATTAATTTATTTATTTTTTAAAAGATTTATTTACTTATTTCTCTCCCCTTCCCCTCCCACCCCGGTTGTCTGTTCTCTGTGTTTACTTGCTGCATCTTCTTTGTCTGCTTCTGTTGTTGTCAGCAGCATGGGAATCTGTGCTTCTTTTTGTTGCATCATCTTGTTGTGTCAGCTCTCCATGTGTGCAGGACCATTCCTTGCAGCCTGCACTTTCTTCCACACTGGGCAGCTCTCCTTACGGGGTGCACTCCTTGCACGTGGGGCTCCCCTATGTGGGGGACACCCCTGCATAGCAGGGCACTCCTTGTGCGCATCAGCACTGTGCATGGGCCAGCTCCACATGGGTCAAGGAGGCCCAGGGTTTGAAACACAGACCTCCCATGTGGTAGATGGACACCCTAACCACTGGGTCAAGTCCGCCACCTGAAAAAGGTTTTAAATAACTAAATGGTGTTTCTGTATCAAACTGTTCATGTCTGCCTATTTGCTCAAATTATTAAAGTTAAATATGCAGTTATATAAATAATATATATATTTCTAAAACCCAAATTAAACTAAACAGTATAAAAGGTCATGGAAAAATCTAAATACAGAACTGTTTAAAAGCTATGAAATCCTTATTAAATTACAATTAAAACAGGTTAAATAATTGCTTCATATTCCAGAGCCTAAAAGTTAGTATGCTTTTGAAATTATTCAGTTTTTGAATTATCAAAAACAAAAGTTTTAAGCCCCTGTAAAAAAGGAAAACAACATTCTGTGTTTAATCAATAACAATTTCATTTTGTTTAGCTTAAGTATTATCTCTCGGGTTTATAGAATACCAGGTTAATAGGTTAACATGATATGTGTTAAATCTTTAAAATAATAAAAACTGTAAGCATGTGTTTAATCAAATTAAATTAAATATATAACTGCTTTCTCTTAAATGCATAAAGTAAATTCCATTAGTCACTACTTAAAATCTAAAATAAATTTGCCAGTCTGTAATTGTGGTCAATTGTAAAAAGTTTGTCAAAGCATCTTCCAAACTGAAGCATTTAAATGGTTCTATTTCTAAAAAGCCATTATTAAGTAAAAACCTGGATTAATATTAATAACAAGAGGTAACTTCATAGTAATAAAACCTGTCTAAAAATCATTGCAAGGTGCATATTTAAGTAATGGTAATAAAAGGTTACCTTAATTCCATTGGAAATCTTCCATTTTCATTTTAACAATGAAAAATAGTTTTTTCTTCTACTGATAAGAAAAAATGCCTGCTGATATCTTCATGGTAAAAGTGTAAAATTCAACAAAGTCATTTCATATGTTTAAAAAGTTTAAAAATATATGAAATCAAGGGATAAACTTTTAACATTGTCAAACTCTCTCGTGCATTCAAACCAGGCCTTGAATACATTGCAGGTTGCCTCTCCATATGAGTTATTGCCTAATTGGGGATAACTACTACCTTTCTGGTCATGCTCCTGAAGGGGATGGAAACTACTTTGCAGTTTCAAACTTCTGCAGCAGCCAATAGTGCTGAAGGACAGCCAAATGTACAGTGAATATCATCTTCAAACTGGCACTGTTCCATAGTGCCAGAGAGCACTATGCACCAGGCCAGTAAAATCTACTCCCTAGTTTCTCTCTTGGATCAATTGGATCTTCTGTGAAGAACATATGAAGTGGAGCAATAAATACCAAAATACTGTGAGTAAAACTTAAACACAATTGGCATCACGGCCTGCTCCCATGGAGAGATATGTAAAGCTTTACAAACCTGAAACTTGAAACTATTAATTGCAACTCAGAATCCTTATGCATTAAGAGAATATATTAATATTAAGTGCTGTACTTTTATCCTGTTCTAAATATATGCCTGATAATTACAATGGTATCTTGTCTATTCTAAATTATGTACAGAAATACATTTGACATGTTAAATTCCTGGTAAACCTCATTTTCTAAATAGTTTTAATAAATGTGTCTATAAAATAAAATAGCCATCCTAGCTAGAAACAATGGGGCCACCAGTGGCTTACAGGTAACTGGTTAATTAATATCAGGTTCCGCCACCCTACTACTTTACTATACTCGACTGTGTAACAAAACGAGGCTTGCTTACTAGCAGTGGGTCACCTATTAAACAGTCAAAAGTACCAGAAGTTACTCAATTAAAACCAAAATGTAAAAAAACCTTTTTTTCTGTAGTTCTGATCACTCCCACAGCTAAAAGAATTTCCAGCCTGGTGCACTAATCCTGAATGAAATCAACTGCCCAAGGAGGTGCCAGTTCACCAGGAACACCTGATGAAGCACATAAATGCCAATCATTAAATAGCCTGAAATGCATCTTCAAAACAAAGCTAAGTACCTAATACTATTATCTATTACAATACCTCTCTGAACATAAATAACATATATATATATACTCTTCCCCACCAACTTTTTAAAAAGGTGCCATCTTTGCAGGCACCTGTCTCTGTAATCCAGTGTCCTCTTTCAACAAACAGGTATTCCAAAATTCTAATTAAATTTGTTTCTTTCAGAATGAACATGTTATTTGCCATATGAAACTTCATCCAACTTCATATAGAATGCCAGATCCATCTTCCTCCAGTCAAAATAAATAACAAACTTTTTACACCTTGTTAGGTAACACCTTGTTACAACCCATGGCCAGGTGGAAGTAGTTATAGAAAAGACATCATCTTCCTTCAGCACCCCTTTAAGGTTAAAGGTGTATACTCTCTAAAGGTAAAATGAAATTAATAGATGGATCTGGAACCTGGCAAAAAATCCACATAAGCACCAGTAACACCCAGGATGGCTGCTGGGGGGGGCCCCACCCCCAGGATTCTGCTGTCTAGGATGAGAACTTCTGGAAATAGGATAAACCCTGAATGTTACCCAGGAACTTTGTCTTTAGACCTCACTGTGAAATTAGTAAGTGGAATAATCAATCAAAACAACAAACAGCCACCCACTCATAACTCCAATGATAATTATGCCAAAGCTTAGCAAGTTAAGCTGACATACAGGGGGAGAATGACATAGGCTATGTGTGGGGGCTGTTCATCTCTTCATAGATAACCTGAGCTGTGTTTCGGGCAGTGAGAGCTGCAGCCCTGCCCTTGGCAACCATGGCAACAACTCTAGTCCTGGAAGAACAATTAAGCAACGTAAACTCTGTAAACTTTAAACATTCAGGGAAAATGCAAACCAAATGTATTAAATGCTTACATGGAATGTATGAAATTCATACTAAAAGCTTACCTAGAATGTGGGAGATATGTGTTAATCAAACTTATTGAGCACTGAAACAAAGGGCCATTTAACACTTCCTCTGTATAAAAGGAACTAAAAAATCTTATTCAGGGCTTGGGTCTTGAACAGAAAACTTCTGAGTCCAGCTGGTCATAAATAAATTCCTTTTTCCCCAAATTATTACTGAGTCCTGGCCTTTCCATACACAAATAAGTGAACCTCTCTCAATGTCTGCAACATATCTACAGAAAATCTATTGGCTGTATATGGAAGCCTACAGGATCCTCAACTCTGATATGCTTATAAAGACCTACTAAATACTAGATGCTTTCGGGGCTGTAATTTATAATTGGTGTTTTAGGCAGGATATCATGGTGGTGACATACATGGGGATGGACATAGACCATAATCACCCTTCCATATATCTCTGCTTGATGGCTGACCCTGGCCAAGAAAGTGCTGGGGATGCCAGGGAAAGATGATGGCAATGGGCATTCCTGGGATGCCCACTCAATGGCCACTGCCCAGTCCTGACAAACCCCTTTGCTGAAAATCTCAGAAATCCTGAATCCCCAGGTCAAGGGGAAAGGCAGATGGTGACCAGCTACGATATTATATATGCAAGTGTCAGGGTTTATGTGTATTCCAGGCAAGATGTTAAGGTTTCATCAATACCTAGGGGGAACGTAAGAGCAAAAGATGATGCTACTAGATGTCTCTGTTTATAATTGTTCCAATAGTCACAATTCCCCGGGACAGAAGCCTGGGGATTTAATATGCAGGGGTAAAGGAGGGACCTTCAGGGAAGGGGCTGTGTGGCCCCCTGTAGGGTGGCTGCCTAGGCCCACTCTGTGAGACCCTCTCATGTCCTGCCAATAGCTCTCCTGGTCCGTAGCCTTACTATAGTAGGAACCCTGTCTGAGCAAGGGTGCCTGATAACTTGCAGAGAGGAGTTTCCCAGTAAAAAAGAAATGCCAGGACTCTGAGTCAAAGGGGCATTCTCAGGACTGACTGGAGATGCACTCTCGGTCTTTTGTATCTGAATGGTCAAAGAAATACTCTCCCTATTGCATCATCTCCATCACTTGAAGTAAAAATCTGACTTTATGAATTGTTTGGCTGCAGGCATCTTCCTTGTCTACAAGCCAGGTCTGGACAGGCATGTCTCTCTCTCTTTTTTTTAAGATTTATTAATGTATTTATTTCTCTCTCCTCCCCTGCCATTGTCTGTTCTCTGTGTTTTTTTGCTGCGTCTTATCTCTTTGTCCGCTTCTGTTGTCAGCAGCACAGGAATCTGTGTCTCTTTTTGTTGCGTCATCTTGTGCGTCAGCTCTCCGTGTGTGCGGGACCATTCCTGGGCAGGCTGCACTTTCTTTCATGCTGGGCAGCTCTCCTTACAGGGCACACTCCTTGCATGTGGGGCTCCCCTATGCAGGGGACACCCCTGCGTGGCAGGGCACTCCTTCCGTGCATCAGCACTGTGCATGGGCCTGCTCCACACAGGTCAAGGAGGCCCGGGGTTTGAACCGTGGACCTCCCATGTGGTAGACGGATGCCCTAGCCAGCCAAGTCCATTTCCCTCTCTCTCCTTTTTAAATGTAAATGGAGTAGGGGCTCTGAGTCTCTAGTGTTACTAGTCAATCACCCCTCTCTTTTTTCTAGAAAGTCTGCCCTTTTCTGCTTGTCTTCTTGGACAAAAACTTTTAGTATGTTTGATATCTCCAATCGAGTAAAATTTGGGGTTAAGTTTTCCAGTTTGGTGCCCCTTTTGGCTCCCTTTTGGGCCCTACTTGACGTTCCATGTGATGACAGAAAATCTGTGGTTCCTGCTAACCAGACCCATAGGTAACTGTCTCTCTATGTAGGAGTGGGCCTTATAAGAGGTGTTTATTTAGTATTGTAAGAACCTGCAATTTTTTCTACAAGTGGATATATCATTGTAGAGTCCCACCAGTGTTGTGTGGGGGTTCCAGAGTCTTCACATCCTGATTGACACTTGGTATGTTGAGTCTTCTTAAATTTCAGCCATTTGAGTTGATGTGTTGTGATATTAATTTGCATTTTCCTAAAGACTAATGGTTTTCTGCATCTTTTTAACTGCTTATCTGACATCAGTGCATTGGGTTTTTCTTACAGTGTTTGAATATTTTACGTATTATTTTGTTATTTTTGAGTTTTGAGCTCTTGCCATATTTTGAATAGGTCATTTAACATATACATGATCTTTTTGAAACTTATCTCTGAGTCTGTGGCTTACTTTCTAATTCTCTTAATGGTGTCTTTTGAGTAACAGACCTTCTTAATTTTGAAGCCCTATTTTATTTTTTTAGAAATTGTGGCTTTGCTGCCAGAGCTAAGAAATCTTTGCATAAGTAAAAAACATGAAGACTTTTGTTAATGACACTTTTAGAGTTCACATTTCACATTCCTGTCTGTTATCAATATGTGATTGTTTGAACACTATTGGAAATCCCTTACTGTCTCCACTGAATTGTCATAGCATATCAGCAGAAAATGTATTAACCATATTTATGAGGCTATTTCAGAGCTTCATGTTGTGTTTCATGAATTGATTTGGCTATTTCCTTGCCAAAGTGACATGTTCTTGAGTACTGGAGCTTTAAATTATATCTTTTTTCTTCTTCTTTATTTTCTTTTAAATGTTACATTCAAAAAATATGAGGTACCCATATACCCCCCACCCAACCCACGCCACTCCTCCCACATCAACAAACTCTTCCATCATTGTGGCACACCCACTGCACCCGGCGAATACATTCTGGAGAACCACTGGAGCACATGGAGAGTGGTTCCACACTGTAGTCCACACTCTCCCCCAGTCCACCCAGTGGGCCACAACAGGACACACAACGTCCAGCATCCATACCTGAAGCACCACCTAGGACAACTCCAAATCCTGAAAATGCCCCCACACCATATCTCTTCTTCCCTCTCCCAACCCTCAGCAGCCACCATGGCCACCCCCTCCACATCACTACTACAATTTTTTCCCTTACTAATCACAATAGTTGCCCAGCAGAGCACCAGTAAGTCCACTGTAATCCATACTCTATTCCTCCATCTTGTGGAACTGGGATGGCTATGTCCAGTCCCCCTCTACATCAAGAGGGGGTTTAGATTCCACATGGATGATGGATGCAATTCTCCTGCTTGCAGCTGTAGGCACTCTTGGCTCCCTGCTGTGGTGGTTGACCCTCTTCACCTCCCGGTCAGCTGGCCAGGGTAAGTCTAAGAAACCAGAGGGTAGGAGCTGTAAGTGTGCCGAGGCCCAGGGCCTGGCCGTCACATGGACAGTTCAGAGATTCAGGTCTCCTGAGTGTACAACAACCCAAATGCCAACCACGGGTCCAGTAAAAGTAACAGAAGAGGCATGTGTAGAAAGGTTCTATCTGAGTCCCACTCCATCACACTCAGGAACACAAACTCCAAAGTTGGGCCAACTGACATGTCCCTGATATCCAGAACCATCTACCTTGACCATAGAACCTGTGGGTTGCTGCAGCCCTCAGAAGAACCAGCACCTGGGTTTACATCTACTTGGCTGTCTTTGGTACCCTGCTGAGGCATACATGAGCATCACCCCCTGATGACCTCCTGTCTCTTTTTGGAGACTCTTAGTCATATAAACTCACTTGTCCTTTCCATTTCCCCCTTTTTATCCGAAGTCAAAAAGCAGTTTTTAACACCTGTTATTACATGTAGACTGAGATATTCTGCCGGTCTGAGGTGACCTCTTTGTTCTTGGTCTTTTTGTACTTGGTAGTACTCCCTTGGTGCCAGGGAGGCTCATCCCCAGGAGTCATGCCCCATGCTGGAGGGAAGGCAGTGCATCTACATACTGAGTTTGCTTAGAGAGTGGCCACATTTGAGCAACATGGAGGCTCTCAGGAGGTAACTCTTAGGCACCCCACAGCTATAGGCCTAGTTCATATTTCAGGCACACAGGCTCATAGTCAGAACCATCAGTATCAAGGGCTCATCATTGGACCATCCATCTTTAGTGGTGTTTGTCACTGCACTTGGGGGATTGTTGTTGTTCCATTGGGGAAAGTAATAGAGCTCCCCTGGTCAGGAACTCAGCACTCTATCATCTGTCATTTCCAACTGAAACCACTAGTAAAATATCCAAACCTTTCTATGTACCCTGTATAAATGCCCTGGATAACTCCCTCCCAATCGTGTGCCCCCCACCAATGACACCCCACACAAGTGCTCCTCCTCCACCATATTTGAACCTCTCTGTAGTCCAAAATTTCTTCAAAATGAAGCCCAATATATTGCCAGGTTCCATTAATAGAAAAATGGAATATAGTGATGGGTTTAAAGGTTAGATATAGAAACCATAGAAATTTAGAAAAATTAAATAAAGGAAAAATAAATTGGGGTATCAAAGAAATGAAAAAGAAAAAGCTTTATTTTTGACATTTTGCCTTTCATCACTGCTACAGGTGTTGCCCTGTATGTACAGTGGCAAGGCAATTTCTTTCATTTGTTCCTCAATATCTACCTCCTTTTCTTCTTTCTTTTTTTTCCCTGATTATTAACTTTCTCTTGACATAAGTTTTAGGTCACAGTAATTCACATATACAATATATGGTACTCCCACATATCCAACACCAAACCCTTTGTCCCTTCTCCAACAGTGATCTTTTTACACGTTCATATTATATTTGCTGCAGCTAATGTACAGATATTGAAATGATAGCTTTCAAACATGGTTCCATTTGGGTTTACATTATGCTTTATATTTTAGACTACAGACTTTTATACATTTTTGGTATAATTTAACATGACCTATATCCATCATGGCATAATCTTGTGGAACACTTCCATTGCCCAACAGTTACCCTGATTCCATGTATTCAACACCTCTCTCCCCCTCCCCTCAGGGCCCACCATGACAATCAATCTTCATTACTTGAGGGACCATATTCAGAAATACTTGCAAAAATGTTGAGGCCTTGACACACTTGACTGCCCTAACCCATTTGGAGCCACCGATTCTCTCAAGAGATCCAATTCCCTCTGTTTGAGAACATCAGTCCTCCACAGGATGTGGGTATACCCATTATATGGGTCTCAATATATAGGTCTCCACCCAATGATATAATCCACTGTGACAAAATGAGCACTCACACACTCTCCCGAAGCTTGCCCTGTGTCAGATCCCCGCCCCCCCTAAGCATCCCAAACAGGCAAACTTCCATCTTACATTCTCTAAAGAGTTTTCTCTGCACCATAATTTCAACCAAATACCTGACAATCTCCCACAATCAAATGTTCCCCTCACCCTATCCCCAACTTCTTGGGCAATCTGACCCATCCTCCCATCCCTAGCACCCCTAAAACCCACACAGCCCCACCCAAAGTTATCCCTATGCCCCCGTTTTATCCGTTCCCTGTACTAATACTTACCTCCAGCTTATAGTAGATTTCACCCAAGGAGCTGTCAGCTCACAACCTTCCTCTACCCTCCAACTGCCTTAAAGTTTATCATCCAGTCTCTAGCTCTCTGAGTTAGCTTGATTTACTCATTTCATATCAGAGAGGTTATGTAGTATTTGTCCTTCAAGGTCTGGGTTGCTTCACTCAACATAAGGTTCTCAAGATTCATCCATGGTGGCGGACTTGGCCCAGTGGTTAGCGCATCTGTCGACCACATGGGAGGTTTGCGGTTCAAACCCTGGGCCTCCTTGACTCATGTACAGCTGGCCCATGCACAGTGTCGATGTGCACAAGGAGCGCCGTGCCACACAGGGGTGTCCACTGCATAGGGGAGCTGCACACGCAAGGAGTGCACCTTGTAAGGAGAGCCACCGAGTGCGAAAGAAAGTGCAGCCTGCCCAGGAATGGTGCTGCACACACGGAGAACTGGCACAACAAGATGACACAGCAAAAAGAAACACAGATTCCCGTGCTACTGACGACAACAGAAGCGGACCAAGAAGATGCAGCAAATAGACACAGAGAACAGACAACTGGGATGGGGGTGGGGGGAGAAGGGGAGATAAATGAATAAATCTTTTAAAAAAGATTCATCCATGTTATCACATATGTTTGTACTGTATTCCTTCTTATAAATGAGTAGTATTCCATTGTATGTATATACCACATTTTATTTATCCATTCATCTGTTGATGGGCATTTGGGTTGATTCCAACTTTTGGCAATAGTGAATACTGCTGCTATGAACATTGGTGTGCGTATATCAATTTGTGTCCTTGTTTTCAGATCTTCTGGGTATATACCCAGCAGTGGAATTGCTGGGTCATATGGAAAATCTACAGCTAGTTTTTTGAGAAACCACCAAACTGTCTTCCAGAATGCCTGGATCCTTCTGCATTCCTACCAGCAGTGGATGAGGGTTCCCATTCTTCCACATCCTCTCCAACAATTGTAGTCTTCTGATTTCTTGAGAGCTGCCAGTCTTATAGAGTAAGATGGTATCTCACTGTTGTTTTGATTTGCATTTCACTAATAGCTAGGGATTTTGAGCATTTTTTCATGTGTTTTTTAGCTATTTATATATCATTTTTGGAGAAGTGTCTATTCAAATCTTTTTCCCATTTTTTAAATGGGCTGTTTGTCTTTTTATTTTCAAGTTATAGGAGTTCTTTATATATGCAAGACATAAGTCTCCTATCAGATATATGGTTACCAAATATTTTCTCCCATTGTATAGGCTCTCTTTTCACTTTCCTGACAAACTCCTTTGAGGTGCAGAAGGCTTTAATTTTGAGGAAGTTCTATTTATCTATTTGTTCTTTTGCTGCTCATGTTTTTGGCGTGAAGTTCATGAAGCCATTTCCTATTACAAGGTCCTATAGATGCCTCCCTACTTTGCTTTCCAAGGTCTTTATGGTCTTGGGTCTTATATTTAGGTCTTTGATCCATTTTGAGTTGATTTTTGTATAAGATGTAAGTTGATAAACCTCTTTCATTCGTTTACATATAGAGATCCAGTTCTCAGGCACCATTTGTTGAAGAGGCCATTCTCTTCCAGTTGAGAGGGTTTGGTGGCCTTGTCAAATACCGTATGGCTGTATATATGAGGATCTATATCAGAACCCTCAATTCAGTTCCATTGGTCAATGTGTCCATCCTTGTGCCAATACCATGCTGTTTTCAGTACTGTAGCTTTGTAGTATGTTTTGAAGTCGGGTAGTGTGATTCCTCCAATTTCATTTTTCTTTTCCAATATGTCTTTGGCTATTCAGGGCCTCTTTTCTTTCCAAATAAATTTCATAGTTAGTTTCTCTAGTTCATTAAAGAATCATGTGTTGATTTTTATTGGGATTGCATTGAATCTGTAGATCAGTTTGGGTAGGATAGACATCTTAATAATATTTAGTCTTCCTATCCATGAACAGGGAATATTCTTCCATTTATTTAGATCTTCTTTGATTTCCTTGAACAGTGTTGTGTAGTTTTCTGTGTATAAGTCTTTTACCTCTTTAGTTAAATTTATTCCTAGGTATTTGGTTTTTTCACTTACTATTGTGAATGGTATTTGATTTCTGATTTCCTCCTCAGATTGCTCATTATTGGTGTACAGAAATGCTACTGATTTTTGTGCATTTATCTTGTAACCTGCAACTTTACTTAACTCATTTATAAGTTCTAGAAGCTTTGTTATAGACTTCCCAGGGTTTTCTTTTTTCATTATTTAAATATTTGCTATCTCAATCTTTTTATCTATCTATCTATCTATCTATCTATCTATCTATCTATCTATCTATCTATCTATCTATCATCTCCCCTTCCCTCCCCACCCTGGGTGTCTGTTCTCTGGATCTATTTGCTGCATCTTCTTTGTCTGCTTCTGTTGTTGTCAGTGGCATGGGAATCTGTGTTTCTTTTTGTTGCATCACCTTGTTGTGTCAGCTCTCCATGTGTGTGGCACCATTCCTGGGCAGGCTGCAATTTCTTTTGTGCTAGGCGGCTCTCCTTATGGGGCGCCCTCCTTGCGCGTGGGGCTCCCATACACTGGGATGCCCCTGCATGGCACGGCACTCCTTGCACGCATCAGGACTGTGCATGGGCCAGCTGCACACAGGTCAAGGAGGCCCAGGGTTTGAACCATGCACCTCCCATGTGGTAGATGGATGCCCTAACCACTGGGCCAAGTCTATTGCCTCTCAGGGTTTTCTATGTATAGGATCATATCATCTACAAATAGTGAAATTGTGACTTCTTCCTTTCCAATTTGGATACGTTTTATGTCTGGTTCTTGCCTCAGTGCTCGAGCAAGTACTTCTAAGACTACGTTAAATAGGATGGGTGATAGTGGGCATCCTTGTCTTGTTCCTGACCTTAGAGGGAAAGATTTTAGGATTTCACCATTGTAAATGATGTTAGCTGTGGGTTTTTCATATATACTCTTTATCAGGTTCAGAAAGTTTCCTTCTACTCAGATCTTTTGCAATGGTTTTTTTTTTTTTATCAAGAAAGGGTGCTGTATTTTGTCAATGCTTTCTGCATTGATCATGTGATTTTTTTCCTTCAATCTGTTTATGTGATGTATTACATTAATTGATTTTCTTATGTTGAACCATCCTTGCATACCAGGAATGAACCCGACTTGGTCATGGTGCATAATTTGTTTAATGTGTTGTTGAATAAGATTAGCAAGTATTTTGTTGAGGATTTTCATGTCAAGATTCATTAGAGAGATTGGTCTGTAATTGTCCTCTCTTGTGGTGTCTTTGTTTGGTTTTGGTACTAGAGTAATGTTGGCATCATAGAATGAGTTAGGCAATGTTCCTTCTGTTTCAAGTTTTGGGAAGAGTTTAAGCAAGATTGGTGTTAGTTCTTTCTGGAATGTTTTGTAGAATTCACCTGTGAAGCTGTCAGGCCCAGGGCTTTTTTAGTTGGGAGGTTTTTAATGACTGATTCTATCTCTTTACTTGTGATTGGTTTGTTGAGATTGTCAACTTCTTCTTTTGTCAGTGTAGGCTGCTTATGTGTTTCTAGGAATTTGTCCATTTCCTCTAAATTGTTGTTTTTCTTGGAATATAGTTTTCCGAAGTATCCTCTTATGATAGTCTTTATTTCTGTGGAATCAGTGGTGATATCTCCTTTCTCATTTCTTATTTTGTGTATTTGCATCTTCTCTCTTGTTTTCTTTGTTAATCTAGCTAAGGGTTTGTCAATTTTATTGATTTTCTCAAAGAACCAGCTCTTGGTTTTGTTTATTTTTTCAAGTGCTTTCTTATTTTCTATTTCATTTAGTTCTGCTCTAATCTTTGTTATTTCTTTCTTTCTTTTTCCTTTGGAGTTAGTTTATTGTTTTTTTAACTCATTCCTCCAAGTGTGCATTTACTTCTTCAACTTTACCACTTCTTTTTTGATGTATGAATTTATGGCTATAAATTTCCCTCTCCGTACTGCTTTTGCTGTATCTCATATGTTTGGATATGTTGTGTTATCATTTTCATTAGTTTCAAGGTAGTGATTAATTTTTTTGAAGATTTCCTCCTTGGCCCACTGTTTTTCTAAGAGTGTGTTGTTTAACTTCCAAATCTTGATGCCAAATCTGGGTCTCTGGCCCTTGCAGATTTCCAGCTTCATTCCACTGTGGTCAGGGAAATTATTTTGTATGATTTCTATCTTTCTGAATTCATTGAGACTTTTTCTGTGGCCTAGCATGTGGTCTATCTTGGAGAATGTTCCATGTGCACTTGAGAAGAATGTATATCCTGCTGTATTTGGGTGAAGTGTTCTGTCTATGTCTATTAGGTCCAGCTGCTCTAATATATTGTTCAAAGTCTTTGTTTCTTTATTGATTCTTTTTTGAGATGTTCTGGCCAAAGTTGATAGTGGTGTATTAAAGTCCCCCACTATATCTGTAGAGGCATCTATTCCTTCACTTAGTTTTTCCAGTGTTTGCCTCATGTATTTGGAAGCACCCTTGTTAGGAGAATAAAAGTTTATGATTGTTCTTTCTTCTTGAAAGATTATGCCTTTCACTAATATGTAGTGCCCATCTTTGTCTCTCACAATAGTTTTGCGTTTAAAGTCTATTTTGTCTGATATTAATGTAGCTACTCCTTCCCTTTTTTGGTTATTGTTTGCTTGTAAGATTATTTTCCAGCCATTCACTTTCCACCTCCTTGAATCTCTGGGTCTAAGAAGTGTTTCTTGCAGACAGCATATACATGGGTCATATTTCCTTATCCAATCTTCCAATCTGAGTCTCTTGATGAGTGAGTTTAATCAATTGACATTCAGTGTTATTACATTCCAGGATTTACTTATATTAGCCATATTTTCTTTGGATTTGTGTTTGTCATATTCTGTTTGATTTTCTTTTTCTGTTTTTGTCTTTTTTGTTGATCTTACACTCTCCTCCAACTCTGTCTCTCTTGTTTTTTTCTTTCTTCCTGCAGAACTCCCTTTAGTATTTCTTGAAGGGCAGGATTCTTGTTGGCATACTCTCTTACTTTCTGTTTATCTGTGAATATTTTGAACTCTCCATAATTTTTTAATGAATCTTTTATTTATTTATTTATTTATTTATTTATTTATTTCTCTTCCCTTTGCCCCCAACTCCAGTTGTCTGCTCTCTGTGTCCATTCGCTGTGTCTTCTTTGTCCACTTCTGTTATTGTCAGCGGTACGGGAATCTGCATTTCCTTTTGTTGCATCATCTTGCTGCGTGAGTTCTCCATGTGTGCAGCACCATTCCTGGGCCGGCTACACTTTCCTTCGCACTGGGTGGCTCTCCCTACAGGGCACCCCCCCCGCGTGGCACAGCATTCCCTGCGCAGATCAGCACTGCACATGGGCCAGCTGCACATGGGTCAAGGAGGCCCAGGGTTTGAACTGTGGACCTCCCATGTGGTAGACGGACGTGCTAACCACTGGGCCAAGTCCACTGCCTCTCCATTGTTTTTGAATGCTAACTTTGATGGATAGAGTATTCTCGGTTGGAAATATTTTTCTTTTAGTACCTTGATTATGTCATACCACAGTCTTTTTGCCTCCATGGTTTCAGATGAGAAATGAACACTTAATCTTATGGTGCCTCCTTTGTATGTGATGGTTCTCTTTTCTTTTGTTGTTTTTAGTATTTTCTCTTTGTCTAGAGTGTTGGATAACTTGACAAACATATGTCTTGGGGTAGGCCTGTTGCGATTTATGCTGTTTGGGATGTGTTGTGCCTCCTAGACATGCATATCCATCTCCCTCAATAGGTTTGGGAAGTTTTCAGCCATTGCCTCCAACACCCTTTTTGTCCCCTTTCTCTTCTCTTCTCCTTCTGGGATGCCTATAATTCATACTTTTGCGTGTTTTGCATTGTCATTCAGGTCCCTAAGCCCCTGCTGAATTTTTTCTATCTTTTTATCAACCAGTTCTACTATCTGTTTGATTTCAGATGTACTGTCTTCCACATAACTTAATCTCTCCTCTGCCTCTTTGAGTCTACTGTCATTTGCTGAGAGTGTACTTCTGATTTCTTGAATTGTGCTGTTCATCACCATCATATCCATTATATTTTTGTGTATGATTGTAATTTCTTCTATATTCTCTCCAATTTTTTCCTTCATATTCCTAATCTCTTCCTTCACCTCATCAAATTGTTCCCGAATATTTATTTTCAGATCTTTAATTTCTTGTTTGATGTTCTGCTCCTCTTCCTGGTTTATAGTTTGTTCTTTGGATTGGGGCTTGTTTTCCTGATCATTGGTTTGGTTTGTAGTTTTTTGTTGCTGTCTGATCATTTTATCTTGATGGGTTTAGTCAGTTGCTTAGCTTCTTTATCTAGTTTGGAGTTTAGTTGTTGTTTTTGCATGCATATTAAGTCTTCTCTTTGTCACTTTGTTCTTATTCTATTTCCTTGTTGTTGGCTAAGATCACTTGAAGGAAACTATTAGGGCCAGAGAAAGCAAAAGGAGTAAGAAAAAGAAAGAATAATAGTAGTATTGATAGTAAATATTGCAGAGGAACCACGTGAGATATAGGAGAATGGATATTGGACTCATGTATGGTATGTAGAGTTATAACAGTAAGAAAAGTAGAGTACATAAAAATCTGAATATGCGGAGGAATACAGTGTGAATTAAAAGGCCTTTGTGTTCAGGAGAGAGGGAAAGAGAAAAGAGAGGACAAGAATATAAAGAGTGAATATAAGGCAGAAAACAGAACAAAGGTATTAATAATAAAAAGTATAAAAAAATAGGGATCTAACAAAAAGAGGTGTAATATAAGAGAAACAATCAATGATGGAGGATAGAAAGATGTAGAGGTTGCAACCCCAGGTTTTTGTTCTTTTGAGGGCTAGGGAGACCCACAGGTTCTATGGTCATGGCAGACGGGGTTCACTGTCATGTCAGTTGGCCCTTCTTTGGAGCTGGTGTTTCTGTGTGATAGAGCTGGACACAGATGGGATCTCTTTTCACAAGACTTTCATGCTACTTTACTGGAATTGCAGTTGGTGCTGGGGTTTAAGATATATCTAGGGGATTTGAATCTCTGGACTGACAATATGATAGCCAGGCCCTGAGCCTCAGCAGACTTCAACTCCTACACTCTGATTTATTGGACTTACCCTACTCAGCTGACATGGAGTTGAAGAATGTCAACCACCACACCATGGAGCCTGGGGTGCCTACAACTGAAAGCAGGAGGATTGCATCCAGTATCCATGTGGAATCTAAGTCTCCTCTTGACATGGATGTGCAGTGGACACAACCAATCCAAGGTCCACAGAGAAAATGTGGCATTGGAGTGGGAAAAGTGGCCATGGTGGCTGCTGGGTGTGGGGAATGGGAGGAGGAGATGAGATGTGGGGGTGTTTTCGGGACTTAGAGTTGTCCTGGGTGGTGCTTCTGGGACAATTACTGGACATTGTAGATCCTCCCAGGGCCCACTGAATGGAACGTGGGAGAGTATGGGCTATGATGTGGACCATTGACTATGGGGTGCAGCGATGCCCAGAGATATACTTATCAAATGCAATGGATGTGTCATGAGGATGGGAGGGAGTGTTGCTGTGGGGGGAGTGGTGGGGTTGGGGCGGTGGGGTTGAATGGGACCTCATATTTTTTGAATGTAATATTTTTTAAAAATGAATAAAAAATTAAAAAAGGAAAAAGGTAATGAAAAAAATTCAAAAAAAAAAAAAGAAAGGAAGATGTAGAGGAAAGGAATAGTGTTGATGGCCAAAATCAATACACACAGAAAAGAGTAAATGGAGGAAGAGGAAATACAGGAAATGTGAAGCTCTCCCTGCAGTGCCTAATGTAAGAAGAATAAGAAGGCAGAGAAAGAAAGAAAGGGACAAAAGGGAGTGGGGAAGTAAGCAGGAAAAAGAAAAAGGAAAGAAAGAAAAAAGAAAGAAAGAAGGAACTTGAGGGGATAAAGAGGGAGGGAAAACAAGGAAAAAACAACCGAATACTAGGGAAAGTTTCAAGCAAGGAATCCTGTTTGTAGTTAAATAAAACACTTAGGGATCTGACGTTTCCCCTTTTCCCCTTCCTCACTTCCCTCTCCTCCAGGCAGCAGGAAAGTTGCCTGAGAAGTCCGGTAGGAGATGCAAGTGGGTCCTTGTTGAATCAGCTCCACACAGAAAATAATGATTCAATTTCCAGAGAGAGAGCACCCACACCTCACCAGGGACCCAAAGTATGCTATTGGAGGCTTGGAAAGCACCCCGACAGTCCCTCTCCTTTAGGTGTGTTATGAGAGGTCTAGCTGATTTTCTGACTCCACCTTCTCCCAGGCCAAGTTTCCTATCCCAGGACGTTTAGGTAAATTGGGCTTTCTCAGCAGATTCACCACTTCTCTCTTCCCAGACTCTCCCCAAGCCAGCCGGTATGCTCCTCCAAGTGCAAAACAAGAGAAAAAGAAAAGAAAAAAAAAGGGGGGGAGGAACACCAGAAAATTGAACCCCTACTAGCCAGGCCCCCCTACTGCACCCTCCACCGAATCCCTCCCACCTACAGAGTCAGTCCAAAATTGGAGGGCTAGGGCAATCCCGGAACTCCGGGAGCACTTGCCTTGGCAAAGGGAAGTCCGGGACTCTGCAGACCCAGGGCACAGAGGTCCGTGGAACACAGGCTATGGGGGCTCAGGGGACACTGACCTGGGGACCACTCATCCAGGGGCCATGGAGCCCAGGAACGCCACTGCACAACTGACAGATCTCAGGAAACACCATGGCCACCAGCCCCGGGGGGAAGGGTCCCGCCAGCCCACAGCATCCGACCTCTGTACTTGTAAGCCCCAGTTCTACCTTCAGCAAGCACCACCTCGGCCACTCTCTCTCCAAACCGATGTCCACACTCCCTCCGCCCTGGAAGCCCCCAAGACAGCCCGCTTGGCAAGACTCCAGACCCACTTGGCCGCCTCTTCACAGGAGAGACTCTAAGGAGCACCCACTCAGATGCCATCTTGCCCCGCCTCTAAATTATATCTTGACATCAGGTGATTTAGGTCTTCTAAATCTATTTTTTTATTTCAAAGGGTTTTTTTGGCTGTTCTAAATTATTTTCATTTCCGTATGAATTTTTAAATCTGATCCTTAGTTTCAGAAAATGCTGCTGGCATCGTACTGGAGATTGCATTGACTTTATAAATCAATTTGTGTAGAACTGAGACCTTAACAATACTGTGGTTGTGATCCATTAAACAGTCTACCTCTCCATTTCTTTACTTTTTCTTTCTTTTAGAAAAGTTTTTAAAATAAGTGATTCATGTACTGATCTTGTTCATATTTCAGATTCATAGATGTATTTATTTTATAGTTTTGATGCTTGTGTAAATAGTATTTTTATTTTCATATCATTTCATTGCAGTATCTTGCAATGCAATTTGTTGTTTTTTGTTTTTATTTTGAAATACAGATTCATGGGTTTGCAAAGATAGTATACAGAGATGTCCCACGTAACCTTTACCCTGTTTCCAATAATAGGAGCTTCTGACCTGACTATAGAACAATATTAAAGCCAGGAAATAGAAATTGATACAATTTTGCACAGTTTTTTTCCCACTTTTCAAAAGTGTCAGTTTGGCTAGCCGCTATGTCATCAAGATACAGAACTTTCTTCAGATCCCCACCTCTGTCTTCATCATTCCTAATCTCTGGCAACACTAATTTGTTTTCCATCTCTAGAACTTTGTCATTTCAAGAATGTTATATGGGGAAGTGATTGGCTCAATGGATAGAGCATCTGCCTACAACATGGGAGGTCCAGGGTTCAAACCCAGGGCCTCCTGACCTGTGTAATCAGCTGGCCCATGTGCAGTGCTGATGCATGCAGGAGTGCCGTGCGACACAGGGGTGTCCCACATGTAGGGAAGCCCCACAGACAAGGTGTGTGTCCTGTAAGGAGAGCTACCCAGTGTGAAAACAGCACAGCCTGTCCAGGAGTGGCACTGAACACACAGAGAGCTGACGCAGCAAGATGATGCAACAAAAAGAGACACATTCCCGGTTCCACTGACAAGAATATAAGCAGACACAGAAGAACACACAGCAAATGGACACAGAGAACAGACAACTAGGGGGGGGCATGGAGGGCAGGGAAGTGGAGAGAAATAAATAAAAAATAAATCTTTAAAAAAAAAGAAAAAAGAGAGAATGTTATATAAATGGAATCATCCAATATGTGACTTTTTCAAGTTGGCATTTTCAATTCGCATGGGCCTTTTATTTAACTAGGAGGTTTAAAACCAGTGACTCTGGGAAACAGACATGGCCCAGTGGTTACGGTGTCTGTCTACCACGGTTCAAACCCCGGGCCTCCTTGACCCGTGTGGAGCTGGCCCATGCACAGTGCTGATGCGCGCAAAGAGTGCCCGGCCACACAGGGGTGTCCCCCGCATAGGGGAGCCCCAGGCGCAAGGAGTACGCCCGAGAGGAGAGCCGCCCAGCGTGAAAGAAAGTGCAGCCTGCCCAGGAATCGCACCGCCCACACTTCCCCTGTCACTGATGACAACAGAAGCGGAAAAAGAAACAAGACGCAGCAAATAGACACAGAGAACAGACAACTGGGGGAGGGGGAGTTAAATAAATAAATAAATCTTTAAAACAAAAAACAAAAAACCAATGACTCATCTTTTCCCATTCTTCTCAGATGAAGTAACACAGAGTTTCAGTAATTATTTCCAGGACCAAGTGTTCAATGTGAGGCAGAACTGGGTATATGGAAAGGCTCCTTGCTTTCATCTACTCCCTTTAGACATGAAAGATGGTTTGTGTGTGTGGAAACAAGTTTTCAGGGGAAAAATGGATACTATGCTTAAATGGAAAGGAATACAACCATAAGCAAGGTTCCTTGGTGTTAGGAAACTAGATGAAACTTTTGTGGAAACAGAGAAATGAATTCATGCATGTTGGTAGCTTTATGTTAATTTACTTCAACTTTTTGCAGAATGTGAATGTGAGGCCTGTGAAAGAATAAGTGAGCTTGTCCTTTTAAATGCTGGATACTATAGGGATATACGTTTCACCTTTGCATCTGCAGAATTGTCCTCTCTACAATCTCAGCTTCATCACGGTCACTGAACACAGCACACTGCTAGCAATTTGCTGAAAAAAAAATTCGTAAAAGTTAAATTTCCCAAATACAGCAAACTTCCACCTTTACTAACATCACTGACACAAATTTATTTTTTGTAAACCATTATCAAAATTAAGGCAAATCATATTTGGGTTGAATTTTTAAATTAATTTTAAAAATAATACATTGTCTTTTTGAAAACAGAGACATAAATCACAAAAAATGTTACATTAAAACATATGAGTTTCCCACACACCCCACTTACCATTCCCCCCACTCCTCCTACATCAACAAACTCTTTCATCATTATGGCCCGTTCATTACATTTGGTGAATACGTTTTAGAGCACTGCTAGACCACATGGATTATAGTTTACATTGTAGTTTATATGGGGGCATTTTCAGGACTTGGAGTTGTCCTAAATGATATTGCAGGGACAGATGCTGGATAGTATATATCCTGCCATAACCCACTGAATGTACTGGGGGAGAGAATGGGTTGAATTTTTTTTTGACACCATTAAGGATAGCTGGAAGTTCTAGTTCAATTTACTTGAATGGTACCATTAAAATGATTATTTGTTGACTATCAGACTGGTTGAGTGGTCTAAAGAATATAATGTTTATCTAGAAATGCATACTTTGTCACCTTGGTCCCAAATTTATTTACACACTGAGGTAGGGAATAGGATAAAAATTACAAAAGAATCCACGTAAACATAATCAAAAGAAAATGAACACTAGCTGACAGATTATCTGATCAGATAACCTTCCCATAGCTGAGAGGAAGTAGTCCCCATTCTAGAGAAATTTCTATGAAAGTATCTAGCAGTTAATGAAACCAAGAGACTGATAAGAGACAATGTATCTTCAAAGAATAGATTGGAGGACAAAGGAACTATCTTTGCAAGAACATGCAGTGAAAAGAGGATAAAGTCAAAATAAAAATTCACTTCTCCTGTATGACCTCCCCATTCTAACTTCTATGAGGTGATCACTGGCAAATGTTTTCTCATGTGCCAACTTATTGCAATGTCCTGTATAATTAGTATATATGTGCGTGTGATATTTATATCTATATATTGCTCTCTACAGGAGATTGGTCCTCAGTCTTCTTCCAAGTCTGTGTTTCAAGAGAAAAAATTTATGCTGGACAAATTCACCAACTATATAGTAACTGCATGTTTTTTATACATTTGTATTATTGATAACATTGGCAGTGTACAATTACTCATCTTTCCCCTCATACTCATTGGAATACAGAAGTTCTTTTTGGTGATTCTTCTGCTCCACACGGTATCCACTGGGGATGCTTGATGGAATTCAGGTGGTGTCAGGTCAGGTTTCAGAAGACCTGATGGCTTTACTCAGTGGTCTGGTGCCTTAGGAGGGAGGACTGCAAGGCTGGACCCCCTTGGGACCATAACCCAGGCACCTGGTGTGGCCCCACCAGCAGAGTGGTCAGACTTATGGGGTGTCTTAGACCTCCCATAGTGGGCAAAAGTAGCCACCACTGGGCATTGCTGTTTGATAAGAATTGTTCCACATAGTCACAGTTCACAGGGGGTGGGGTTGAGGCCTTTGATATGCAGACAGAGGCAGGAACCTCCAGGGAAGGGGCTGGATAGCCCCATTGAGAGTGGATATCTGGGCTTGATAAACTGGGATCTGTGACTGATGTGAGAACCCCTCAGTGCCTGCCAGTAGCTCCACTGCTCCCTAGTCTTACTGGGAGTAGGGGCCTTGGTTGAGGGGAGGGGTTTCCTGTAAAAACAGGGTCCATAACTGTGTCAAAGGCCTCCTCCCTGGGGATGAACTCCAGCTCTAGTCTAGTATGTGTTTGTCAGCATTGCAGGCTTTTTGAGACTTGGTGCCTGTCTCTCTGTGATCTAACTTTGTAGGCCTCCCTATTTCATACTGTCCTGTCTGTCCTGTGGGTCAGTGTCTCAGGCTCTGTAAGACTGCTTCTGTGCTGACTCCCGATGTGGTTAAACATAATAAACATTTTTACTAGGGGGTTATTCATTTGATATGTACACATATATATATATATAGGTATGTATCTATGTATCTATCTATAGAGAGAATTATAGCTTAGTTACTTTGTTTCTAGGATGGGTATATTTTCTAGTTCATTTTAGCCTGTTCTACTTGACGTCTATTGCCTTCTATTTCTGTAGATCACTGGATTTTATCTCTTTCTTCAAATATTGGTACATCTACTTATGAAATAGATTGCCATGAATCAGAATCTTTTCTGAAAAGGTCCTGGTCTGATAGCATCTCAGTGATAGGCTGGCTTCATCTCTTCAGAGAGAAACAGATGGTGCTCGTTTCTTTTCCACCTTTCTGAGAGAGTTTGTGTGAATAAGGTGATTGCTGGAATATCTCCTCATTCTGGAAACTGTAATTCTCTTTCTGCAAAGTTTTTATTGAGTAGTATGTGGGATATTCTCTTCTCCTCTCTTCTCTTCTCTTTTCTTCTCTTACTTTCACTTTAAATAATGGCTTCAAATTCTTTAACTCAAAAGACTTTCCAATATGTCCTGGTTGGTGTGTATGTCAGCATTGCAAGCTGGATTTTCAGACTTGGGACCTTTTGATCTTTGTGGTGCAACTTTGTAGGCCTCAGTATATCACACAATCATTTGTGTCCTGTTGGTGTGGTGTAGATGTCGGTTAAGGGTTGGAGGCTGTTCATCTCATCATAGATATCCTGAGCTGTATGTGTCCTGAGCTATGGGTGTGGTACAGTAAGAGCTGCAGCCCTGCCCTCAGTAACCATGCCAATGACTCCAGTCCTGAAAAATAATTTAGCAACACAAATTCTATAAACTTTATATCATCAGTTTGACTTGTGCTTTATCCATTTTATTTATATAATTGAATCTCAACCAAACCTCAACAACAAAACATTTATTTTGTACTTACCATGTTTTTAGGATGGACTTATTTTCTAATTCCTATCTGCTCTTCAGCATTCCCTTCTTTCTAGGAATTTCTATTTAAAAAAGTCCCTCCTTCCTGCGTGCAGCCTGGGGTGAACATGTTTGAGGTGCTACCACAAGGGAGCTCCATGGTGGGAGTGGGGTGAGCCACTCCTCCATGTCAGTTGTCAGGGGTCACAAGGTGGCTGCTTTTCCAGGGACCAGCAAAGGCAAGGGTTGCTTGCTCTTGTCTTACAAGCATCCTCTGCCAGGAGCCATTTTGTAACCCAGGGCCTGAAGGCCAACTTAGAGTTCCTTGAATAGGTTACCCATTGCCGGAGAAGCACACACGTACATGGTGTCCCATGGATTTGATACACTGTCCCATCATGATTTTAAATATTTTCTCATTTTTGTTGTCATTTCTTCCTTAACACTTGGATTACTGAGCTCTGAGGAGCCCAATTTGAAATACTGGGGCTTTCCTGGATCAATTTAGGAATCATTTGTACTTTATTTATTTATTTATTTATTTATTTATTTATTTATTTATAAAGATTTATTTATTTATTTATTTATTTTATTTCTCTCCCCTTCCCCCCTGCCCCAGTTGTCTGTTCTGTGTCTATTTGCTGTGTGTTCTTTGTCTGCTTCTGTTGTTGTCAGCAGCACTGGAATCTGTGTTTCTTTTGGTTGCGTCATCTTGTGTCACTTCTCTGTGTGGGCAGCGCCATTCCTGGGCAGGCTGCACTCTCTTTCACACTGGATGGCTCTCTTTATGGGGCGCACTTCTTGCGCATGGGGCTCCCCTACGCCGGGGACATCCCTGCGTGGCATCGCACTCCTTGCGCGCATCACACTGCATGTGGACCAGCTGCACATGGGTCAAGGAGGCCCGGGGTTTGAACCGCAGACCTCCCATGTTTTAGACAGATGCCCTAACCACTGGGCCAAGTCTGCTTCCCATTTCTACTTTAATTCACCAATCTACTGAGAACTGTCTCTGCATGGTTTGAGTTTTTTGTAATTTGTTGAGAATAGTTTTACCTAACATATTTGCCAGCCTAGCCATGTTCCAGATAGACATGAAAACAGCCTGAATCTGTCCTTCTAAGCAGTGAAGGCTCTAATGCTTGTTCTTCATCTTTTTTCTCCTTATTGATGTTTTTCTCCATTTTTCTTCTCTAATCTTCCTCAATGCCCTCTCTTTCTCTCTCTCTTTCTAGTTACTTGCTCTGATACTTACCAAGAGAGTGATGATGATCAGTATTATGTAATTTTCTTCATTCAGATGAAAAACTTGCTTTTAATTAGAAGGGCTTAAGAGATATAGTTCTGGATACTGCATTTTTTAGACTCTTACGCATACTCTGTTATTGAAATAATATATCTGGATCAATAATTTTAGAGTGAATACTGTTGAAAAAGGTTTTGAGATTTTTCAACCTCAGAAAATTATGAGTTGCCATATTGTTTTCTTTGGTAATTCATGCAAATAAGGTGTGAGAAATTCTGAATAGGAATTTGATTATCCAAAGAGAATTATGGCCTCAATGGAAATTGAATAACTAACCCAATAATTTATTTCATTCTTAGAGATTACGTCCAATAGTTAGAGTTGGAATAAAAATATTAGAATTTTGTTATACTTAATTTATATTATTTTAGAATTATTTTTTACATTTATAAATATTTGTCACCATATTATCACTTACTTATAATGTATTATATTAAATTTAAGTTTACCTTACATCCTCTTTTAAAATTTACCATCTCTTTCTATCTATTTTCCATTTTATTTTACAATTTTACAATACAGATCCTTTAAATAGATTTTAAAAATGTTTTTACACATTGGCTACATGATGCAATATGTGACTGTATCTCAATAGAACTCCATAATAAACAAATATTTGTTCAAGAAATACCGAGAATAGCATCTATGTATCACAGGGGAAACAGAGAGATTGACAGGGGAGGTATTTCCTTGTCGGTGTGTTTTTTATTTATTAATATTCCTATGGGTGTAATGAAAAGGTTTAATAATGATTGAGGTGATGAATGCACAATTCTGTGAATATACCAAACCCAAGTGATTGTACCCTTTGGGTAAATTGGAAGCTTTATTAATATGTGTCAATTAAATTGACTTTTTTGAAAACATGTGGTTTGGGGGTAAAATACCGCAAATGTGAGATATGGACTATAGTTATTGGAAATATTTTGATGATGCACTTGCCTAATTTGTAACCAATTAATCACTAAAATGGAAGGTGGAGATGTGATGCATGTGACTCCAGAATGCAATTACAACAATTTCTTTTGTAAGTTCACATTTACTATTCAATTCATGTTTATGCATGTTTGTGTAAGAATGATATCATTCAATAAAAACATATTAAAGGAAAGAGTGTGGGGAGACTTACAGATGAAGTTTTTGAAGTTACATATTTCTGTACTCAGGCCTTCCCTTTGTAGTTCTTCGAAGAAGCAGGAGGTGATCATGCATGCATAGAGATGGAAGGCTGGACTACCCAACTCAGTGTTCAGGTTTGGATTTTTATGAACCACCCTGGCCACCCCCCAACATCTGGTGAGTAGTTGAGTAGGACTATGTCTCCTGGTTAGCCTACCAGTGGCTTTTACCTAATGGGGTGGGCTGGCTCTTTTGCATGCTGTTTGGTGATGAAGGGCACTTGGGCCTCTGCATCTTTGTGTGTGTGTGTGAGTGTGTCCATGTGTTTCCACATACTTCCCTTGTAAGAAAAAATTTCATTTTACTTCAGAAACTTTCAAAAGTAGTAGAATAAAACATAGCAGTGGTTATTTATATATATGGGTACCTGCATCAGAATCCCTTTCTACTTGAGAACAACTCAAAGGATAGGAACACAAATCAGAAATGCTTTCTTTGAAACAAAAGCTAGAGCATGTTACTAATCCTGTAAAGAATTGTGAACTAACTAAAAAAGATCACCTCTGAATTATCAAATTAGAAGTAGGATTATTCAAAAATTAAGGAATCAGAGGGAAACATTTGAGACATTTTTATTATTATTCTCCCAGTTAGTATGCTTAACATTATTTCATTTAATTTATATTTTTTAAATGGATTTTTTAAAAGATTTATTTATTTTTATTTATTTCTCTCCCCTCCCCTGCCTCCAGTTGTCTATTCCCTGTGTCTGTTTGCTGTGTGTTCTTCTGTGACGGCTTCTATCCTTATCAGCAGCACCAGGAATCTGTGTTTCTTTTTGTTGCGTCATCATGCTGCATCAGCTCTCCGTGTGTGCGGCACCATTCTTGGGCAGGCTGCACTTTGTTTCGCGCTGGGCAGCTCTCCTTATGGGGTACACTCATTGCACGTGGGGTTCCCCTACACGGGGACACCCTTGCGTGGCATGGTACTCCTTGCGCGCACCAGCGCTGCATGTGGGCCAGCTCCACATGGGTCAAGGAGGTCCAGGGTTTGAACTGCAGGCCTCCCATGTGGTAGGCGAATGCCCTATCCATTGGGCCAAGTCCGCTTCCCTATTTCATTTAATATGAAGAAAAATATGTCCAACCATTTTTCTACAAAATGAATTCCAAATGGATATCATCCAAAATGATATCATTGAAACCTCGTTTTAAAGAATGTAGTTTTAATTACTGGTATTCTACTGTAGAATTATTGTGACTCTAGCAATGGAAGAAACTGTATCATTGATGTGGAGACAGTGGCCTTCGGAGTTGATGAAGGCAGGGAGACGGAAGAAGAGGTGTGATAAGGGGGCATTTTTGGGACTTGGAATTGCCTGAGTGATACTGCAGGAACAGATGCAGGACATTATATATCCTGCCATAACCCACTGAATGGACTGGATAGAGAGTAAAGTACAATGTAAACTCTAATCCATATTGTGCAGCAGTGCTCCAAAACGTATTCATCAAATGCAATGAATGTGCCACACTGATGAAAGAGGCTATTGATATGGGAGGAGTGGGAGGTTGGGGAGTAGGGTATATGTACATTTGTGTGAAATATGTATCTTTTTTTAAAAGACAATAAAAAGATAAAAAAGAATGTATTTTTAAAAAGGAATAACAGCGTTCATTTCCAAATAGCATTGACATTATATTTTGAAAAAGGTTTTAACTCTTAAACATCTTAAAAGATAATATTTAACGCTTATTTTAAAATTTTGTATTTTACCAGACATTTTAAAATGTTTTTTCTATTTTAAATACACCAAATACATGCATGAGAGAATATTGTCATAATCTTACCAATAACAAGTCAATTTTTTCCATTTGTTGATGATTATAGGAGAAAGATTACTCACATCTGGAGTCAAAGCAGTCATATATTCTCAACAGAGCTTGCAGACACTGTTATAGAAGTTGAGAGAGGTTCAATTATTCATGTATGAAAAGGTCAGGAATCAGCTATAATTTTGGGAAGGAAAAAGGAATTTATTTATAGCCAGCCAGATTGGGGAGCTTTCTGTTCAAACTCTCAGCCTCGAACAAGATTTTTGAGTTCTTTTTATACAGAGGAAGGGCCAAATGGTTCTTTGTTTCAGTGCTCAATAAGCTTGAATTAACATATGTCTTTTACATTCTAGGTAAGCTTTTAGCATGGGCTTTATACATTCCATGTAAGCTTTTAGCATGGACTTGATACATTCCATGTAAGCTTTTAGCACATTTGGTTTGCATTTTCCCTGAATATTTAAAGTTTATAGAATTTGTGTTGCTAAATTATTTTTCAGGACTGGAGTCATTGGCATGGTTACTGAGGGCAGGGCTGCAGCTCTTACTGTACCACACCCATAGCTCAGGACACATACAGCTCAGGATATCTATGATGAGATGAACAGCCTCCAACCCATAACCGACATCTACACCACACCAACAGGACACAAATGATTGTGTGATATACTGAGGCCTACAAAGTTGCACCACAAAGATCAAAAGGTCCCAAGTCTGAAAATCCAGCTTGCAATGCTGACATACACACCAACCAGGACATATTGGAAAGTCTTTTGAGTTAAAGAATTTGAAGCCATTATTTAAAGTGAAAGTAAGAGAAGAAAAGAGAAGAGAAGAGAGGAGAAGAGAATATCCCACATACTACTCAATAAAAACTTTGCAGAAAGAGAATTACAGTTTCCAGAATGAGGAGATATTCCAGCAATCACCTTATTCACACAAACTCTCTCAGAAAGGTGGAAAAGAAACGAGCACCATCTGTTTCTCTCTGAAGAGATGAAGCCAGCCTATCACTGAGATGCTATCAGACCAGGACCTTTTCAGAAAAGATTCTGATTCATGGCAATCTATTTCATAAGTAGATGTACCAATATTTGAAGAAAGAGATAAAATCCAGTGATCTACAGAAATAGAAGGCAATAGACGTCAAGTAGAACAGGCTAAAATGAACTAGAAAATATACCCATCCTAGAAACAAAGTAACTAAGCTATAATTCTCTCTATAGATAGATACATAGATACATACCTATATATATATATATGTGTACATATCAAATGAATAACCCCCTAGTAAAAATGTTTATTATGTTTAACCACATCGGGAGTCAGCACAGAAGCAGTCTTACAGAGCCTGAGACACTGACCCACAGGACAGACAGGACAGTATGAAATAGGGAGGCCTACAAAGTTAGATCACAGAGAGACAGGCACCAAGTCTCAAAAAGCCTGCAATGCTGACAAACACATACTAGACTAGAGCTGGAGTTCATCCCCAGGGAGGAGGCCTTTGACACAGTTATGGACCCTGTTTTTACAGGAAACCCCTCCCCTCAACCAAGGCCCCTACTCCCAGTAAGACTAGGGAGCAGTGGAGCTACTGGCAGGCACTGAGGGGTTCTCACATCAGTCACAGATCCCAGTTTATCAAGCCCAGATATCCACTCTCAATGGGGCTATCCAGCCCCTTCCCTGGAGGTTCCTGCCTCTGTCTGCATATCAAAGGCCTCAACCCCACCCCCTGTGAACTGTGACTATGTGGAACAATTCTTATCAAACAGCAATGCCCAGTGGTGGCTACTTTTGCCCACTATGGGAGGTCTAAGACACCCCATAAGTCTGACCACTCTGCTGGTGGGGCCACACCAGGTGCCTGGGTTATGGTCCCAAGGGGGTCCAGCCTTGCAGTCCTCCCTCCTAAGGCACCAGACCACTGAGTAAAGCCATCAGGTCTTCTGAAACCTGACCTGACACCACCTGAATTCCATCAAGCATCCCCAGTGGATACCGTGTGGAGCAGAAGAATCACCAAAAAGAACTTCTGTATTCCAATGAGTATGAGGGGAAAATGAGTCATTGTACACAGCCAATGTTATCAATAATACAAATGCATAAAAAACATGCAGTTACTGTATAGCTCGTGAATTTGTCCAGCATAAATTTTTTCTCTTGAAACACTGACATATAGAAGAAGACTGAGGACTAATCTCCTGTAGAGACCAATATATAGATATAAATATCACATGCATATATATACTAATTATACAGGACATTGCAATAAGTTGGCACATGAGAAAACATTCATAGAAGTTACAATGGGGAGGTCATACAGGAGAGGTGAATTTTAATTTTGACTTTATCCTCTTTTCACTGCATGTTCTTGCAAAGATGGTTCCTTTGTCCTCCAATCTATTCTTTGAAGATACATTGTCTCTTATCGGTCTCTTGGTTTCATTAACTGCTAGATACTTTCATAGAAATTTCTCTAGAATCGGGAATCCTTCCTCTCAGCTATGGGAAGGTTATCTGATCAGATAATCTGTCAGCTAGTGTTCATTTTCTTTTGATTATGTTTATGTGGATTCTTTTGTAATTTTTATCCTATTCCTTACCTCAGTGTGTAAATAAATTTGGGACCATGGTGACAAAGTATGCATTTCTACATAAGCATTGTATTCTTTACAGCACTCAACCAGTCTGATAGTCAACAAATAATCATTTTAATGGTACCATTCAAGTAAATTGAAACTACTGAACTAGAACTTCCAGCTATCCTTAATGGTGTCAAAAAAAAATTCAACCCACTCTCTCCCCCAGTACATTCAGTGGGTTATGGCAGGATATATACTATCCAGCATCTGTCCCTGCAATATCATTTAGGACAACTCCAAGTCCTGAAAATGCCCCCATATAAACTACAATGTAAACTATAATCCATGTGGTCTAGCAGTGCTCTAAAACGTATTCACCAAATGTAAAGAATGGGCCACAATGATGAAAGAGGTTGTTGATGTAGGAGGAGTGGGGGGAATGGTAAGTGGGGTGTGTGGGAAACTCATATGTTTTAATGTAACATTTTTTGTGATTTATGTCTCTGTTTTCAAAAAGACAATGTATTATTTTTAAAATTAATTTAAAAATTCAACCCAAATATGATTTGCCTTAAAATTTGACAATGGTTTACAAAAAATAAATTTATGCCAGTGATGTTAGTAAAGGTGGAAGTTTGCTGTATTTGGGAAATTTAACTTTTACAAATTTTTTTTCAGCAAATTGCTAGCAGTGTGCTGTGTTCAGTGACCGTGATGAAGCTGAGATTGTAGAGAGGACAATTCTGCAGATGCAAAGGTGAAACGTATATCCCTATAGAATCCAGCATTTAAAAGGACAAGCTCACTTATTCTTTCACAGGCTGCACATTCACATTCTGCAAAAAGTTGAGGTAAATTAACATAAAGCTACCAACATGCATGAATTCATTTCTCTGTTTCCACAAAAGTTTCATCTAGTTTCCTAACACCAAGGAACCTTGCTTATGGTTGTATTCCTTTCCATTTAAGCATAGTATCCATTTTTCCCCTGAAAACTTGTTTCCACACACACAAACCATCTTTCATGTCTAAAGGGAGTAGATGAAAGCAAGGAGCCCTTCAATATACCCAGTTTTGCCTCACATTGAACACTTGGTCCTGGAAATAATTACTGAAACTCTGTGTTACTTCATCTGAGAAGAATGGGAAAAGATGAGTCATTGGTTTTTTGTTTTAAAGATTTATTTATTTATTTAACTCCCCCCTCCCCCAGTTGTCTGTTTTCTGTATCTATTTGCTGTGTCTTGTTTCTTTGTCCGCTTCTGTTGTCGTCCACGGCAGGGGAAGTGTGGGCGGCGCCATTCCTGGGCAGGCTGCACTTTCTTTCATGCTGGGCGGCTCTCCTCTCGGGCGTACTCCTTGCGCCTGGGGCTCCCCTATGCGGGGGACACCCCTGTGTGGCCGGGCACTCTGCGCACATCAGCACTGTGCATGGGCCAGCTCCACACGGGTCAAGGAGGCCCGGGGTTTGAACCGTGGTAGACGGACGCCCTAATCACTGGGGCCATGTCTGTTTCCCAGAGTCACTGGTTTTAAACCTCCTAGTTAAATAAAAAGGCCCATGCCAATTGAAAATGCCAACTTGAAAAAGTCACATATTGGATGATTCCATTTACATAACATTCTCTCTTTTTTCTTTTTTTTAAAAGATTTATTTTTTATTTATTTCTCTCCACTTCCCTGCCCTCCCTGCCTGCCCCCCAGTTGTCTGTTCTCTGTGTCCATTTGCGGTGTGTTATTCTGTGTCTGCTTATATTCTTGTCAGTGGAACCGGGAATGTGTCTCTTTTTGTTGCATCATCTTGCTGCATCAGCTCTCTGTGTGTGCAGTGCCACTCCTGGACAGGCTGTGCTGTTTTCACACTGGGTAGCTCTCCTTACAGGACACACACCTTGCCTGTGGGGCTTCCCTACATGTGGGACACCCCTGTGTCGCACAGCACTCCTGCACGCATCAGCACTGCACATGGGCCAGCTCATCACACAGGTCAGGAGGCCCTGGGTTTGAACCCTGGACCTCCCATGTTGTAGGCAGATGCTCTATCCATTGAGCCAATCACTTCCCCATATAACATTCTTGAAATGACAAAGTTCTGAAGATGGAAAACAAATTAGTATTGCCAGGGATTAGGAATGATGAAGACAGAGGTAGGGATCCGAAGAAAGTTCTGTATCTTGATGACATAGCGGTTAGCCAAACTGACACTTTTGACAAGTGGGGAAAAAAACTGCAAAATTGTATCAATTTCCATTTCCTGGCTTTAATATTGTTCTATAGTCATGTCAGAAGCTCCTATTATTGGAAACAGGGCAAAGGTTATGTGGGACATCTCTGTATACTATCTTTGCAAACCCATGAATCTGTATTTCAAAATAAAAACAAAAAACAACAAATTGCATTGCAAGATACTGCAATGAAATGATATCAAAATAAAAATACTATTTACAAGAGCATCAAAACTATAAAATAAATACATCTATGAATCTGAAATATGAACAAGATCAGTACATGAATCACTTATTTTAAAAACCTTTCTAAAAGAAAGAAAAAGTAAAGAAAAGGAGAGGTAGACTGTTTAATGCATCACAACCACAGTATTGTTAAGGTCTCAGTTCTACACAAATTGATTTATAAAGTCAATGCAATCTCCAGTACAATGCCAGCAGCATTTTCTGAAACTAAGGATCAGATTTAAAAATTCATACGGAAATGAAAATAATTTAGAACAGCCAAAAAAACCCTTTGAAATAAAAAAATAGATTTAGAAGACCTAAATCACATGATGTCAAGATATAATTTAGAGGTGGGGCAAGATGGCATCTGAGTGGGTGCTCCTTACAGTCTCTCCTGTGAGAGGCGACCGAGTGGGTCTGGAGTCTTGCCGGAGCGGGCTGTCTTGGGGGCTTGCAGGGCGGAGGGAGTGTGGACATCGATTTGGAGAGAGAGTGGCCAAGGTGGTGCTTGCTGAAGGTAGAATTGCGGCTTACAAGTACAGAGGTCAGAAGCTGTGGGCTGGCGGGACCCTTCCTCCCGGGGCTGGTGGCCATGGTGTTTCCTGAGATCTGTCAGTTGTGCAGTGGCGTTCCTGGGCTCCATGGTGCCTGGATGAGGGGTCCCCAGGTCAGTGTCCCCTGAGCCCCCATAGCCTGTGTTCCACGGACCTCTGTGCCCTGGGCCTGCAGAGTCCCGGACTTCCCTTTCCCAAGTCCAGTGCTCCCAGAGTTCCGGGATTGCCCTAGCCCTCTGGTTTTGGACTGACTCTGTGGGTGGGAGGGATTCGGTGGAGGGTGCAGTAGGGGGGCCTGGCTAGTAGGGGTTCAATTTTCTGGTGTTCCTCCCCCCCTTTTTTTTTTCTTTTCTTTGTCTCTTGTTTTGCACTTGGAGGAGCATACTGGCTGGTTTGGGGAGAGTCTGAGAAGAGAGGAGTGGTGAATCTGCTGAGAAAGCCCAATTTACCTAAACGTCGTGGGATAGGAAACTTGGCCTGGGAGAAGGTGGAGTCAGAAAATCAGCTAGACCTCTCATAGCACACCTAAAGGAAAAGGACAGTCCGGGTGCTTTCCAAGCCTCCAATAGCATACTTGGGGTCCCTGGTGAGGTGTGGGTGCTCTCTCTCTGGAAATTGAGTCATTATTTTCTGTGTGGAGCTGATTCAACAAGGACCCACTTGCATCTCCTACCGGACCTCTCAGGCAGCTTTCCATGCTGCCTGGAAGAGATGGAAGTGAGGAAGGGGAAAAGGGGAAACATCAGATCCCTAAGTGTTTTATTTAACTACAAACAGGATTCCTTGCTTGAAACCCTGGTATTCAGTTGGTTTTTCCTTGTTTTTCCTTCCTCTTTATCCCCTCAAGGTCCTTTTTTCTTTCTTTCTTTCTTTCTTTTTCCTGCTTACTTCCCCACTCCCTTTTGTCCCTTTCTTTCTTTCTCTGCCTTCTTATTCTTCTTACGTTAGGCACTGCAGGGAGAGCTTCACATTTCCTGTATTTCCTCTTCCTCCATTTACTCTTTTCTGTGTGTATTGATTTTGGCCACCAACACTATTCCCTTTCCTCTACATCTTCCTTTCTTTTTTTTTTTTTGAATTTTTTTCATTACCTTTTTCCTTTTTTAATTTTTTATTCATTTTTTAAAAATATTACATTAAAAAAATATGAGGTCCCATTCAACCCCACTGCCCCCACACCACCACTCCCCCCACAGCAACACTCCCTCCCATCATCATGACACATCCATTGCATTTGGTAAGTATATCTCTGGGCATCGCTGCACCCCATAGTCAATGGTCCACATCATAGCCCATACTCTCCCACGTTCCATTCAGTGGGCCCTGGGAGGATCTACAATGTCCGGTAATTGTCCCAGAAGCACCACCCAGGACAACTCTAAGTCCCGAAAACGCCCCCACATCTCATCTCCTCCTCCCATTCCCCACACCCAGCAGCCACCATGGCCACTTTTCCCACTCCAATGCAACATTTTCTCTGTGGACCTTGGATTGGTTGTGTCTACTGCACATCCATGTCAAGAGGAGACTTAGATTCCACATGGATACTGGATGCAATCCTCCTGCTTTCAGTTGTAGGCACCCCTGGCTCCATGGTGTGGTGGTTGACATTCTTTAACTCCATGTCAGCTGAGTAGGGTAAGTCCAATAAATCAGAGTGTAGGAGTTGAAGTCTGCTGAGGCTCAGGGCCTGGCTATCATATTGTCAGTCCAGATATTCAAATCCCCTAGATATATCTTAAACCCCAGCACCAACTGCAATTCCAGTAAAGTAGCATGAAAGTCTTGTGAAAAGAGATCCCATCTGTGTCCAGCTCTATCACACAGAAACACCAGCTCCAAAGAAGGGCCAACTGACATGGCAGTGAACCCCATCTGCCATGACCGTAGAACCTGTGGGTCTCCCTAGCCCTCAAAAGAACCATTACCTGGGGTTGCAACCTCTACATCTTTCTATCCTCCATCATTGATTGTTTCTCTTACATTGCCCCTCTCTTTGTTTGATCCCTATTTCTTTTTTACTTTTTATTATTAATACCTTTGTTCTGTTTTCTGCCTTATATTCACTCTTTATATTCTTGCCCTCTCTTTTCTCTTTCCCTCTCTCCTGAACACAAAGGCCTTTTAATTCACACTGTATTCCTCTGCATATTCAGATTTTTATGTACTCTACTTTTCTTACTGTTATAACTCTACATACCATACATGAGTCCAATATCCATTCTCCTATATCTCACATGGTTCCTCTGTAATATTTACTATCAATACTACTATTATTCTTTTTTTTTTTACTCCTTTTGCTTTCTCTGGCCCTAATATTTTCCTTCAAGTGATCTTAGCCAACAACAAGGAAATAGAATAAGAACAAAGTGACAAAGAGAAGACTTAACATGTATGCAAAAACAACAACTAAACTCCAAACTAGATAAAGAAGCTAAATAACTGACTAAACCCATCAAGATAAAATGATGATCAGACAGCAACAGAAAACTACAAACCAAACCAATGATCAGGAAAATATGCCCCAATCCAAAGAACAAACTATAAACCAGGAAGAGGAGCAGAACATCAAACAAGAAATTAAAGATCTCAAAATATATATTAGGGACCAATTTGATGAGGTGAAGGAAGAGATTAGAAATATGAAGGAAAAAATTGGAGAGAATACAGAAGAAATTGCAATCATACACAAAAATATAATGGTTATGATGGTGATGAACAGCACAATTGAAGAAATCAAAAGTACACTCTCAGCAAATGAGAGTAGACTCAAAGAGGCAGAGGAGAGATTAAGTTATGTGGAAGACAGTACATCTGAAATCAAACAGATAGTAGAACTGGTTGATAAAAAGATAGAAAAAATTCAGCAGGGGCTGAGGGACCTGAATGACAATGCAAAACACGCAAAAGTATGAATTATAGGCATCCCAGAAGGAGAAGAGAAGAGAAAGGGGACAAAAAGGGTGTTGGAGGCAATGACTGAAAACTTCCCAAACCTATTGAGGGAGATGGATATACATGTCCAGGAGGCACAACACACCCCAAACAGCATAAATCCCAACAGGCCTACCCCAAGACATATGTTTGTCAAGTTATCCAACACTCTAGACAAAGAGAAAATACTAAAAACAACAAAAGAAAAGAGAGCCATCACATACAAAGGAGGCACCATAAGATTAAGTGTTCATTTCTCATCTGAAACCATGGCGGCAAGAAGACCGTGGTATGTCATAATCAAGGTACTAAAAGAAAAAAATTTCCAACCAAGAATACTCTATCCATCAAAGTTAGCATTCAAAAACGATGGAGAGGCAGTGGACTTGGCCCGGTGGTTAGGGTGTCCGTCTACCAAATGGGAGGTCCACAGTTCAAACCCTGGGCCTCCTTGACCCATGGGCAGCTGACCCATGCGCAGTGCTGATCTGCGCAGGGAATGCTGTACCACACGGGGGGGTGTGCCCTGTAGGGAGAGTCACCCAGCGCAAAGGAAAGTGCAGACTGCCCAGAAATGGTGCCACACAAATGGAGAGCTGACGCAGCAAGATGATGCAACAAAAGGAAATGCAGATTCCCATGCCACTGACAATAACAGAAGTGGACAAAGAAGACACAGCGAATGGACACAGAGAGCAGACAACTGGAGTTGGGGGGGAAGGGAAGAGAAATAAATAAATAAATAAATAAATAATTCATTAAAAAATTATGGAGAGTTCAAAATATTCAAAGATAAACAGAAAGTAAGAGAGTATGCCAACAAGATTCCTGCCCTTCAAGAAATACTAAAGGGATTTCTGCAGGAAGAAAGAAAAAAACAAGAGAGACAGAGTTGGAGGACAGTGTAAGATCAACAAAAAAGACAAAAACAGAAAAAGAAAATCAAACAGAATATGACAAACACAAATCCAAAGAAAATATGGCTAATATAAGTAATTCCTGGAATGTAATAACACTGAATGTCAATTGATTAAACTTATCAAGAGACTCAGATTGGAAGATTGGATAAGGAAATATGACCCATCTATATGCTGTCTGCCAGAAACACATCTTATACCCAGGGATTCAAGGATATTGAAAGTGAATGGCTGGAAAATAATCTTACAAGCTATCAATAACCAAAAAAGGGAAGGAGTAGCTACATTAATATCAGACAAAATAGACTTTAAATGCAAAACAATTGTGAGAGACAAAGATGTGCACTACATATTAATGAAAGGCATAATCTTTCAAGAAGAAAGAACAATCATAAACTTTTATGCTCCTAACAAGGGTGCTTCCAAATACATGAGGCAAACACTGGGAAAACTAAGTGAAGGAATAGATGCCTCTACAGTTATAGTGGGGGACTTTAATACACCACTCTCAACTTTGGCCAGAACATCTCAAAAGAAAATTGATAAGAAACAAAGACTTTGAACAATATATTAGAGCAGCTGGACCTAATAGACATAGACAGAACACTACACCCAAATACAGCAGGATATACATTCTTCTCATGTACACATGGATCATTCTCCAAGATAGACCACATGCTAGGCCACAGAAAAAGTCTCAATGAATTCAGAAAGATAGAAATCATACAAAATAATTTCTCTGACCACAGTGGAATGAAGCTGGAAATCTGCAAGGGCCAGAGACCCAGACTTGGCATCAAGATTTCGAAGTTAAACAACACACTCTTAGAAAAACAGTGGGTCAAGGAGGAAATCTTAAAAAAAAATTAATCACTACCTTGAAACGAATGAAAATGATAACACAACATATCCAAACATATAGGATACAGCAAAAGCAGTACAGAGAGGGAAATTTATAGCCATAAATTCATACATCAAAAAAGAAGAGGGAAAGTTGAAGAAGTAAATGCACACTTGGAGGAATTAGTTAAAAAACAATAAACTAACTCCAAAGGAAAAAGAAAGAAAGAAATAACAAAGATTAGAGCAGAACTAAATGAAATAGAAAATAAGAAAGCACTTGAAAAAATAAACAAACCAAGAGCTGGTTCTTTGAGAAAATCAATAAAATTGACAAACCCTTAGCTAGATTAACAAAGAAAACAAGAGAGAAGATGCAAATACACAAAATAAGAAATGAGAAAGGAGATATCACCACTGATTCCACAGAAATAAAGACTATCATAAGAGGATACTTTGAAAAACTATATTCCAACAAAAACAACAATTTAGAGGAAATGGACAAATTCCTAGAAACACATAAGCAGCCTACACTGACAAAAGAAGAAGTTGACGATCTCAATAAACCAATCACAAGTAAAGAGATAGAATCAGTCATTAAAAACCTCCCAACTAAAAAAAGCCCTGGGCCTGACAGCTTCACAGGTGAATTCTACAAAACATTCCGTAAAGAACTAACACCAATCTTGCTTAAACTCTTCCCAAAAATTGAAACAGAAGGAACATTGCCTAACTCATTCTATGACGCCAACATTACTCTAGTACCAAAACCAAACAAAGACACCACAAGAGAGGACAATTACAGACCAATCTCTCTAATGAATCTTGACATGAAAATCCTCATCAAAATACTTGCTAATCGTATTCAACAACACATTAAACAAATTATGCACCATGACCAAGTCGGGTTCATTCCTAGTATGCAAGGATGGTTCAACATAAGAAAATCAATTAATGTAATACATCACATAAACAGATTGAAGGGAAAAAATCACATGATCAATACAGAAAAAGCAATGACAAAATACAGCACCTTTCCTGATTAAAAAAAAAAAAACACTGCAAAAGATCTGAATAGAAGGAAACTTTCTGAACCTGATAAAGAGTATATATGAAAAACCCACAGCTAACATCATTTACAATGGTGAAATCCTAAAATCTTTCCCTCTAAGATCAGGAACAAGACAAGGATGCCCACTATCACCCATCCTATTTAACATAGTCTTAGAAGTACTGGCTCGAGCACTGAGGCAAGAACCAGACATAAAATGCATCCAAATTGGAAAGGAAGAAGTCAAAATTTCACTATTTGCAGATGATATGATCCTATACATAGAAAATGCTGAGAGGCGATGGACTTGGCCCAGTGATTAGGGCATCCATCTACCACATGGGAGGTGCATGGTTCAAACCCTGGGCCTCCTTGACCTGTGTGCAGCTGGCCCATGCACAGTGCTGATGCATGCAAGGAGTGCCGTGCCATGCATGGGCATCCCCACGTATGGGAGCCCCATGCGCAAGGAGTGAGCCCCATAAGGAGAGCCACCTAGAGCGAAAGAAAGTGCAGCCTGCCCAGGAATGGTGCCACACACATGGAGAGCTGACACAACAAGATGACGCAACAAAAAGAAACACAGATTCCCATGCCACTGACAACAACAGAAGCGGACCAAGAAGATGCAGCAAATAGACATAGAGAACAGACAACCAGGGTGGGAGGGAAGGGGAGAGAGAGAGAGAGAGAGAGAGAGAGAGAGAGAGAGAGAGAGAGAGAGAGAGAGAGAGATAGATAGATAAAAAGACTGAGATAGCAAATATTTTAATAATAAAAAAAAAGAAAACCCTGAGCAGTCTATAACAAAGCTTCTAGAACTTATAAATGAGTTCAGTAAAGTTGCAGGTTACAAGATAAATGCACAAAAATCGGTAGCATTTCTGTACACCAATAATGAGCAATCTGAGGAGGAAATCAGAAATCAAATACCATTCACAATAATAAGTGAAAAAACCAAATACCTAGGAATAAATTTAACAAAAGAGGTAAAAGACTTATACACAGAAAACTACACAACACTTTCAAGGAAATCAAAGAAGATCTAAGTAAATGAAAGAACATTCCCTGTTCATGGATGGGAAGACTAAATATTATTAAGATATCTATTCTACCCAAACTGATCTACAGATTCAATGCAATCCCAATAAAAATCAACACATGATTCTTTAATGAACTAGAGAAACTAACTATGAAATTTATTTGGAAAGAAAAGAGGCCCTGAATAGCCAAAGACATATTGAAAAAGAAAAATGAAATTGGAGGAATCACACTACCCGACTTCAAAACATACTACAAAGCTACAGTACTGAAAACAGCATGGATGTTGTTTTCAACACAAGGATGGACACATTGACCAATGGAACTGAATTGAGAGTTCTGATATAGATCCTCATATATCCAGCCATATGGTATTTGACAAGGCCACCAAACCCTCTCAACTGGAAGAGAATGGCCTCTTCAACAAATGGTGCCTGAGAACTGGATCTCCATATGCAAAAGAATGAAAGAGGATTATCAACTTATATCTTATACAAAAATCAACTCAAGATGGATCAAGGACCTAAATATAAGACCCAAGGCCATAAAGACCTTGGAAAGCAAAGTAGGGAGGCATCTATAGGACCTTGTAATAGGAAATGGCTTCATGAACTTCATGCCAAAAATATGAGCAGCAAAAGAACAAATAGATAAATGGAACTTCCTCAGAATTGAAGCCTTCTGCACCTCAAAGGAGTTTGTCAGGAAAGTGAAAAGAGAGCCTATACAATGGGAGAAAATATTTGGTAACCATATATCTGATAGGAGGCTTATATCTTGCATATATAAAGAACTCCTATATCTTGAAAGTAAAAAGACAAACAGCCCATTTAAAAAATGGGAAAAAGATTTGAACAGACACTTCTCCAAAAATGATATATAGGCTAAAAAATACATGAAAAAATGCTCAAAATCCCTAGGTATTAGGGAAATGCAAATCAAAACAACAGTGAGATACCATCTTATTCTATAAGACTGGCAGCTCTCAAGAAATCAGAAGACTACAATTGTTGGAGAAGATGTGGAAGAATGGGAGCCCTCATCCACTGCTGGTAGGAATGCAGAAGGATCCAGCCATTCTGGAAGACAGTTTGGTGGTTTCTCAAAAAACTAGCTGTAGATTTTCCATACGACCCAGAAATTCCACTGCTGGGTATATACCCAGATCTGAAAACAAGGACACAAACTGATATATGCACACCAATGTTCATAGCAGCACTATTCACTATTGCCAAAAGTTGGAATCAATCCAAATGCCCATCAACAGATGAATGGATAACACTCAGCTAAGATGCAGTTGAAGAAGGACAACCACCACACCATGGAGCCTAGAGTGATTACAACTGAAAATGGGAGGATTGCATCCAGCATCCATGTGGAATCTGAGCCTCCTCTTGACATAGAGGTGCAATGGACACAACCAATCCAATGTCCACATAGAAGAGGTGGCATTGGATTGGGAAAAGTGGACATGGTGGACAATGGGTATGGGGAAAGGCAGGAAGAGATGAGAGGTGGAGGCGTCTTTGGGACATGGAGCTGCCCTGGATGGTGCTTCAGAGGTAATCACCAGACATTGTAAATCCTCACAGGGCCCACTGGATGGAATGGAGGAGAGTATGGCCCATGATGTGGACCATTGTCTATGAGGTGCAGAGGTGCCCAAAGATGTACTTACCAAATCCAATGGATGTGTCATGATGATGGGAACGAGTGTTGTTGGGGGGGGAGAGGGGGGTGGGAGGGTGGGGTTGAATGGGACCTCACATATATATTTTTAATGTAATATTATTACAAAGTCAATTAAAAAAAAGAAATAAAAAAAACAGATGAATGGATAAAATGTGGTATATACATACAATGGAATACTACTCAGTTATAAGAAGGAATACAGTACAAACACAGGTGATAACATGGATGAATCTTTCTTTAAAGATTGATTGATTGATTGATTGATTTATCTCCCCTTCTCCCCCCACCCCCACCCCGGTTGTCTGTTCTCTGTGTCTATTTACTGCATCTTCTTGGTCCGCTTCTCTTGTTGTCAGCGGCACGGGTATCTGTGTTTCTTTTTGTTGCGTCATCTTGTTGTGTCAGTTCTCCGTGTGTGCAGCACCATTCCCGGGCAGGCTGCACTTTCTTTCGCGCTGGGCGGCTCTCCTTACGAGGTGCACTTCTTGCACGTGCAGCTCCCCTATGCAGGGGACACCCCTGTGTGGCACGGCGCTCCTTGCGCACATCGACACTGTGCATGGGTCTGCTGTACATGAGTCAAGGAGGGCCGGGGTTTGAACCGTGAACCTCCCATGCGGTAGACGGACGCCCTAACCACTGGGCCAAGTCCACCGCCATGGATGAATCTTGAGAACCTTATGTCGAGTGAAGCAACCCAGGCCTTGAAGGACAAATACTACATGACCTCTCTGATATGAAATAAGTAAATCAAGCTATCTCAAAGAGCTAGAGACTGGATGATAAACTTTAAGGTAGTTGGAGGGTAGAGGAAGGTTGTGAGCTGACAGCTACTTGGGTGAAATCTACTATAAGCTGGAGGTAAGTATTAGTACAGGGAAGGGGGGAGCATAGGGATAACTTTGGGTGGGGCTGTGTGGGTTTTAGGGGCGCTAGGGATGGGAAGATGGGTCAGATTGCCCAAGAAATTGGGGATAGGGTGAGGGGAACATTTGATTGTGGGAGATTGTCAGGTATGTGGTTGAAATTATGGCGCAGAGAAAACTCTTTAGAGAATGTAAGATGGAAGTTTGCCTGTTTGGGATGCTTAGGGGGGGTGGGGATCTGACACAGGGCAAGCTTCGGGGGAGTGTGTGAGTGCTCATTTTGTCACAGTGGATTATATCATTGAGTGGAGACCCATATATTGAGACCCATATAATGGGTTTACCCACATCCTGTGGAGGACTGATGTTCTCAAACAGAGGGAATTGGATCTCTTGAGAGAATCGGTGGCTCCAAATGGGTTAGGGCAGTCAAGTATGTCAAGGCCTCAACATTTTTGCAAGTATCTCTGAATATGGTCCCTCAAGTAATGAAGATTGATTGTCATGGTGGGCCCTGAGGGGAGGGGGAGAGAGGTGTTGAATACATGGAATCAGGGTAACTGTCGGGCAATGGAAGTGTTCCACAAGATTATGCCATGATGGATATAGGTCATGTTAAATTATACCAAAAATGTATAAAAGTCTGTAGTCTAAAATATAAAGCATAATGTAAACCCAAATGGAACCATGTTTGAAAGCTATCATTTCAATATCTGTCCATTAGCTGCAGCAAATATAATATGAACTTGTAAAAAGATTACTGTTGGGGAAGGGACAAAGGGTTTGGTGTTAGATATGTGGGAGTACTATATATTGCATATGTGAATTACTGTGACCTAAAACTTATGTCAAGAGAAAGTTAATAATCAGGAAAAAAAAAAAAAGAAAGAAAAAAAGGAGGTAGATATTGAGGAACAAATGAAACAAATTGCCTTGCCACTGCACATACAGGGAAACACCTGTAGCAGTGATGAAAGGCAAAATGTCAAAAATAAAGCTTTTTCTTTTTCATTTCTTTGATACCCCAATTTATTTTTCCTTTATTTAATTTTTCTAAATTTCTATGTATTCTATATCTAACCTTTAAACCCATCACTATATTCCATTTTTCTATTAATGGAACCTGGCAATATATTGGGCTTCATTTTGAAGAAATTTTGGACTACAGAGAGGTTCAACTATGGTGGAGGAGGAGCACTTGTGTGGGGTGTCATTGGTGGGGGGAACACAGTTGGGAGGGAATTATCCAGGGCATTTATACAGGGTACATAGAAAGGTTTGGATATTTTGCTAGTAGTTTCAGTTGGAAATGACAGATGAGAGCGTGCTGAGTTCCTGACCAGGGGAGCTCTATTACATTCCCCAATGGAACAACAACAATCCCCCAAGTGCAATGACAAACACCACTAAAGATGGATGGTCCAATGATGAGCCCTTGATACTGATGGCTCTATGAACCTGTGTGCCTGAAATATGAACTAGGCCTATAGCTGTGGGGTGCCTAAGTGTTACCTCCTGAGAGCCTCCATGTTGCTCAAATGTGGCCACTCTCTAAGTCAAACTCAGCATGTAGATGCACTGCCTTCCCTCCAGCATGGGGCATGACTCCTGGGGATGAGCCTCCCTGGCACCAAGGGAGTACTACCAAGTACAAAAAGACCAAGAACAAAGAGGTCACCTCAGACCTGCAGAATATCTCAGCCTACATGTAATAACAGGTGTTAAAAACTGCTTTTTGACTTTGGATAAAAAGGGGGAAATGGAAAGGACAAGTGAGTTTATATGACTAAGAGTCTTCAAAAAGAGACAGGAGGTCATCAGGGGGTGATGCTTATGTATGCCTCAGCAGGGTACCAGAGACAGCGAAGGTTGATGGAAACCGAGGTGCTGGTTCTCCTGAGGGCTGCAGCGACCCACAGGTTCTATGGTCAAGGTAGATGGCTCTGGATTTCAGGGCCATGTCAGTTGGCCCAACTTTGGAGTTTGTGTTCCTGAGTGTGATGGAGATGGACTCAGATAGAACCTTTCTACACATGCCTCTTCTGTTACTTTTACTGGACCTGTGGTTGGCATTTGGGTTGTTGTACACTCAGGAGACCTGAATCTCTGAACTGTCCCTGTGACGGTCAGGCCCTGGGCCTCAGCACACTAGCAGCTCCTACCCTCTGGTTTCTTAGACTTACCCTGGCCAGCTGACCGGGAGGTGAAGAGGGTCAACCACCACAGCAGGGAGCCAAGAGTGCCTACAGCTGCAAGCAGGAGAATTGCATGCATCATCCATGTGGAATCTAAACCCCCTCTTGATGTAGAGGGGGACTGGACATAGCCATCCCAGTTCCACAAGATGGAGGAATAGAGTATGGATTAGAGTGGACTTACTGGTGCTCTGCTGGGCAACTATTGTGATTAGTAAGGGAAGAAATTGTAGTAGTGATGTGGAGGGGGTGGCCATGGTGGCTGCTGATGGTTGGGAGAGGGAAGGAGAGATATGGTGTGGGGGCATTTTCAGGATTTGGAGTTGTCCTAGGTGGTGCTTCAGGTACGGATGCTGGACGTTGTGTGTCCTGTTGTGGCCCACTGGGTGGACTGGGGGAGAGTGTAGACTACAATGTGGACCACTGTCCATGTGCTGCAGTTCTCCAGAATGTATTTGCCGGGTGCAGTGGATGTGCCACAATGATGGAAGAGTTTGTTGATGTGGGAGGAGTGGCGTGGGTTGGGTGGGGGGTAAATGGGTACCTCATATTTTTTGAATGTAACATTTAAAAGAAAATAAAGAAGAAGAAAAAATATATAATTTAAAGCTCCATTACTCAAGAACATGTCACTTTGGCAAGGAAATAGCCAAATCAATTCATGAAACACAACATGAAGCTCTGAAATAGCCTCATAAATATGGTTAATACATTTTCTGCTGATATGCTATAACAATTCAGTGGAGACAGTAAGGGATTTCCAATAGTGTTCAAACAATCACATATTGATAACAGACAGGAATGTGAAATGTGAACTCTAAAACTGTCATTAAGAAAAGTCTTCATGTTTTTTACTTAGGCAAAGATTTCGTAGCTCTGGCAGCAAAGCCACAATTTCTAAAAAAATAAAATAGGGCTTCAAAATGAAGAAGGTCTGTTATTCAAAAGACACCATTAAGAGAATTAGAAAATAAGCCACAGACTCAGAGATAAGTTTCAAAAAGATCATATATATGTTAAATGACCTATTCAAAATATGGCAAGAGCTCAAAACTCAAAAATAACAAAATAATACGTAAAATATTCAAACACTATAAGAAAAACCCAATGCACTATGTCAGATAAGCAGTTAAAAAGATGCAGAAAACCATTAGTCTTTAGGAAAATGCAAATTAATATCAAAACACATCAACTCAAATGGCTGAAATTTAAGAAGACTCAACATACCAAGTGTCGATCAGGATGTGAAGACTCTGGAACCCCCACACAGCACTTGTGGGAATGTAAAATGGCACATCCACTTGTAGAAACAATTGCAGGTTCTTACAAAACTAAATAAACACCTCTTATAAGGCTCACTTATACATAGAGAGACAGTTACCTATGGGTCTGGTTAGCAGGAACCACAGATTTTCTGTCATCACATGGAACGTCAAGTAGGGCTCAACAGGGAGCCAAAAGGGGGACCAAACTGGAAAACTTAACCCCAAATTTTACTCGATTGGAGATATCAAACATACTAAAAGTTTTTGTCCAAGAAGACAAGCAGAAAAGGGCAGACTTTCTAGAAAAAAGAGAGGGATGATTGGCTAATAACACTAGAAACTCAGAGCCCCTACTCTATTTACATTTAAAAAGGAGAGAGAGGGAAAAGGACTTGGCCGGTTAGGGCGTCCGTCTACCACATGGGAGGTCCACGGTTCAAACCCCGGGCCTCCTTGACCTTTGTGGAGCAGACCCATGCACAGTGCTGATGCACGGAAGGAGTGCCCTGCCACGCAGGGGTGTCCCCTGTGTAGGGGAGCCCCACGTGCAAGGAGTGTGCCCTGTAAGGAGAGCTCCCCAGCATGAAAGAAAGTGCAGCCTGCCCAGGAATGGTTCCACACACACGGAGAGCTGATGCACAAGATCACGCAACAAAAAGAGACACAGATTCCTGTGCTGCTGACAACAGAAGCGGACAAAGAGATAAGATGCAGCAAAAAAACACACAGAGGGAAACGGACTTTGGCCCAGTGGTTAGGGCGTCCGTCTACCATATGGGAGGTCCGCGGTTCAAACCCCGGGCCTCCTTGACCCGTGTGGAGCTGGCCATGCGCAGCGCTGATGCGCGCAAGGAGTGCCGTGCCTCGCAAGGGTGTCCCCCCGCGTGGGGAGCCCCACGCGCAAGGAGTGCGCCCGTGAGGAAAGCCGCCCAGCGTGAAAAGAAAGAGCAGCCTGCCCAGGAATGGCGCCGCCCACACTTCCCGTGCCGCTGACGACAACAGAAGCAGACAAAGAAACAAGACGCAGCAAATAGACACCAAGAACAGACAACCAGGGGAGGGGGGGAAATTAAATAAATAAATAAATCTTAAAAAAAAACAAAACAAAAAAACAAAAAAAAACACACACAGAGAACAGACAATGGTGGGGAGGGGAGAGAAATAAATACATTAATAAATCTTAAAAAAAGAGAGAGAGACATGCCTGTCCAGACCTGGCTTGTAGACAAGGAAGATGCCTGCAGCCAAACAATTCATAAAGTCAGATTTTTACTTCAAGTGATGGAGATGATGCAATAGGGAGAGTATTTCTTTGCCCATTCAGATACAAAAGACCGAGGGTGCATCTCCAGTCAGTCCTGAGAATGCCCCTTTGACTCAGATTCCTGGCATTTCTTTTTCACTGGGAAATTCCTCTCTGCAAGTTATCAGGCACCCTTGCTCAGACAGGGCTCCTAATATAGTAAGGCTACAGACCAGGAGAGCTATTGGCAGGACATGAGAGGGTCTCACAGAGTGGGCCTAGGCAGCCACCCTACAGGGGGCCACACAGCCCCTTCCCTGAAGCTCTCTCCTTTACCACTGCATATTAAATCCCCAGGCTTCTGTCCCGGGTAATTGCGACTATTGGAACAATTATAAAACAGAGACATCTAGTGGCATCATCTTTTGCTCTTATGTTCCCCCTAGGTATTGATGAAACCTTAACATCTTGCCTGGAATACACATAAACCCTGACGCTTGCATATATAATATCACAGCTGGTCACCATCTGCCTTTCCCCTTGACCTGGGGATTCAGGATTTCTGAGTTTTTCAGCAAAGGGGTTTGTCAGGACTGGGCAGTGGCCATTGAGTGGGCATCCCAGGAATGCCCATTGCCATCATCTTTCCCTGGCATCCCCAGCACTTTCTCGGCCAGGGTCAGCCATCAAGCAGAGATATATGGAAGGGTGATTATGGTCTATGTCCATCCCCATGTATGTCACCACCATGGATATCCTGCCTAAAACACCAATTATAAGTTACAGCCCTGAAAGCATCTAGTATTTAGTAGGTCTTTATAAGCATGTTCAGAGTTGAGGATCCTGTAGGCTTCCATATACAGCCAATAGATTTTCTGTAGATATGTTGTAGACATTGAGAGAGGTTCACTTATTTGTGTATGGAAAGGCCAGGACTCAGTAATAATTTGGGGAGGGAAAAAGGAATTTATTTATGACCAGCTGGACTCAGAAGTTTTCTGTTCAAGACCCAAGCCCTGAATAAGATTTTCCAGTTCCTTTTATGCAGAGGAAGTGTTAAATGGCCCTTTGTTTCAGTGCTCAACAAGTTTGATTAACACATATCTCCCACATTCTAGGTAAGCTTTTAGTATGAATTTCATACATTCCATGTAAGCATTTAATACATTTGGTTTGCATTTTCCCTGAATATTTAAAGTTTATAGAGTTTACGTTGCTTAATTGTTCTTCCAGGACTAGAGTTGTTGCCATGGTTGCCAAGGGCAGGGCTGCAGCTCTCACTGCCCGACATACACAGCTCAGGTTATCTATGAAGAGATGAACAGCCCCCACACACAGCCTATGTCATTGCCCCCCTGTATGCCAGCTTAACTTGCTAAGCTTTGGCATAATTATCATTGGAGTTATCAGTGGGTGGCTGTTTGTTGTTTTGATTGGTTATTCCACTTATTAATTTCCCAGTGAGGGTCTAAAGACAAAGTTCCTGGGTAACATTCAGGGTTTATCCTATTTCCAGAAGAAGTTCTCATCCTGGACAGCAGAATCCTGGGGGTGGGGCCGCCCCAGCAGCCATCCTGGGTGTTACTGGTGCTTATGTGGATTTTTTGCCAGGTTCCAGATCCATCTATTAATTTCATTTACCTTTAGAGAGTATACACATTTAACCTTAAAGGGGTGCTGAAGGAAGATGATGTCTTTTCTATAAGTACTTCCAGCTGGCCATGGGTTGTAGTCCTTACCTAACAAGGTGTAAAAAGTTTGTTATTTATTTTGACTGGAGGAAGATGGATCTGGCATTCTATATGAAGTTGGATGAAGTTTCATATGGCAAATAAAATGTTCATTCTGAAAGCAACAAATTTAATGAGAATTTTGGAATACTTGTTTGTTGAAAGAGGACACTGGATTACCGAGACAGGTGCCGCAAAGATGGCACCTTTTTAAAACGTTGGTGGGGAAGAGTATATATATAAGTTATTTATGTTCAGAGAGATTTTGTAATAGATAATAATATTAGGTACTTAGCTTTGTTTTGAAAATGCATTTCAGGCTATTTAATGATTGGCACTTATGTGCTTCATCAGGTGTTCCTGGTGAACTGGCACCTCCATGGGCAGTTGATTTCATTCAGGATTAGTGCACCAGGCTGGAAATTCTTTTAGCTGTGGGAGTGATCAGAACTACAGAAAAAAATTTTTTTTTACATTTTGGTTTCAATTGAGCAACTTCTGGTACTTTTGACTGTTTAATAGGTGACCCACTGCTAGTAAGCAAGCCTCGTTTTGTTACACAGTCGAGTATAGTAAAGTAGTAGGGTGGCGGAGCCTGATATTAATTAACCAGTTACCTGTAAGCCACTGGTGGCCCCATTGTTTCTAGCTAGGATGGCTATTTTATTTTATAGACACGTGTATTAAAACTATTTAGAAAATGAGGTTTACCAGGAATTTAACATGTCAAATGTATTTCTGTACATGATTTAGAATAGAAAAGATACCATTGTAATTATCAGGCATATATTTAGAACAGGATAAAAGTACAGCACTTAATATTAATTAATATATTCTCTTAATGCATAAGGATTCTGAGTTGCAATTAATAGTTTTAAGTTTCAGGTTTGTAAAGCTTTACATATCTCTCCATGGGAGCAGGCCATGATGCCAATTGTGTTTAAGTTTTACTTACAGTATTTTGGTATGTATTGCTCCACTTCATATGTTCTTCGCAGAAGATCCAATTGATCCAAGAGAGAAACTAGGGAGTAGATTTTACTGGCCTGGTGCATAGTGCTCTCTGGCACTATGGAACAGTGCCAGTTTGAAGATGATATTCACTGTACATTTGGCTGTCCTTCGGCACTATTGGCTGCTGCAGAAGCTTGAAACTGCAAAGTAGTTTCCATCCACTTCAGGAGCATGACCAGAAAGGTAGTAGTTATCCCCAATTAGCCAATAACTCATATGGAGAGGCAACCTGCAATGTATTCAAGGCCTGGTTTGAATGCACGAGAGAGTTTGACAATGTTAAAAGTTTATCCCTTGATTGCATATACTTTTAAACTTTTTCAATGCAACATGCCACATATGAAATGACTTTGTTGAATTTTACACTTTTACCATGAAGATATCAGCAGGCATTTTTGCTTATCAGTAGAAGAAAAAACTATTTTTCATTGTTAAAATGAAAATGGAAGATTTCCAATGGAATTAAGGTAACCTTTTATTACCATTACTTAAATATGCACCTTGCAATGATTTTTAGACAGGTTTTATTACTATGAAGTTACCTCTTGTTATTAATATTAATCCAGGTTTTTAGTTAATAATGGCATTTTAGAAATAGAACCATTTAAATGCTTCAGTTTGGAAGATGCTTTGACAAACTTTTTACAATTGACCACAATTACAGACTGGCAAATTTATTTTAGATTTTAATTAGTGACTAATGGAGTTTACTTTATGCATTTAAGAGAAAGCAGTTATATATTTAATTTATTTTTATTAAACACATGCTTACATTTTTTATTATTTTAAAGATTTAACACATATCATGTTAACCTATTAACCTGGTATTCTATAAACCCGAGAGATGATACTTAAGCTAAACAAATTGAAATTGTTATTTATTAAACAAAGAATGTTGTTTTCCTGTTTTACAGAGGCTTAAAACTTTTGTTTTTGATAATTCAAAAACTGAATAATTTCAAAAGCATACTAACTTTTAGGCTCTGGAATATGAAGCAATTATTTAACCTGTTTTAATTGTAATTTAATAAGGATTTCTTAGCTTTTAAACAGTTCTGTATTTAGATTTTTTCCATGACCTTTTATACTGTTTAGTTTAATTTCGGTTTTAGAAATACATATATTATTTATATAACTGCATATTTAACTTTAATAATTTGAGCAAATAGGCAGACATGAACAGTTTGATACAGAAACACCATTTAGTTATTTAAAACCTTTTTTGGGTGGTGGATGTGACCCAGTGGTTAGGGCATCCATCTACCACATGGGAGGTCTGTGTTTCAAACCCTGGGCCTCCTTGACCCAAGTGGAGCTGGCCCATGCACAGTGCTGATGTGCACAAGGCATACCCTGCCATGCAGGGGTGTCCCCCACATAGGAGAGCCCCATGTGCAAGGAGTGCACTCTGTAAGGAGAGCTGCCCAGCTCAGAAGAAAGTGCAACCTGCAAGGAATGGTGCCGCACACATGGAGAGCTGACACAACAAGATGACACAACAAAAAGAAACACAGATTCTCATGCTGCTGACAACAACAGAAGCAGACAAAGAAGATGCAGCAAATAAACACAGAGAACAGACAACCGGGGTGGGAGGGAAAGGGGAGAGAAATAAGTAAATAAATCTTTTATTTAAATAAATAAATAAATAAATAAATAAATAAATAAATAAATAAATAAATAAAACCTTTTTCTTTGCTGGTTAATTCAAAACACAGTTCCCTTACTGGCTTTCCTGGTTATATTGTTGTTTGGAGGGAAGCTGGCAAGCATTTGGGCTTCTCTTTAGACTGGAAAGAATCTGGGTAGCTTTTACTCATTTTGTTTTTTTTTGAGACAGCCTGAACATTGGAGGGGGTGTTGCTTAGTAAGGCTTGGTACTTGGGGAAGAGTATTGCCTTCTCTTGGAAAACCTGGCAAGTGTTATTTCTGATTTCAGGTGGAAATGGCCAATGAGAATTCATTTATATTATTTTAAAGGTCAAGGAAAAAGACAGCTTTTCCTTAAAAGGATAAACAGGAAATGAGAAGACCAAAAATATTTAGAATTGCACAAAAGTGACATGCATAAACCCCCTTCATTTATATTTTAACTATGAGCATTTTTAAAAAGATTTATTTTATTTATTTTTCTCCCCTTCCCCCCCCCACTTGTCTGTTCTTTCTGTCCATTTGCTGTGTGTTCTTCTTTGTCCACTTCTGTTGTTGTCAGTGGCACGGGAATCTGTATCTCTTTTTGTTGCATCATCTTGTTGTGTCAGCTCTCCGTGTGTGATGCCATTCTTGGGCAGGCTGCACTTTCTTTCGTGCTGGGCAGCTCCTCTTACAGGGTGCACTCTTTGTGCATGGGGCTTCCCTACATGGGGGGCACTGCTGCATGGCATGGCACTCCTTGCACACATCAGCACTGCACATGGGCCAGCTCCACATGGGTCAAGGAGGCCCAGGGTTTGAATCGCGGACCTCCCATGTGGTAGGTGGATGCCCTATCCATTGGACCAAGTCCACTTGCTTAACTATAAGGTTTTTTTTAAAGAGTTACTAATTTATTTCTCTCCCCTTCTCCCCCGCCCCAGTTGTCTGTTCTCTGTGTCTCTTGTCTGTTCTCTGTGTCTATTTCTGTTGTTGTCAGTAGCACAGGAATCTGTGTTTCTTTTTGTTGCATCATCTTGTTGTGTCAGCTCTCTGTGTGTACACCATTCCAGGGCATTCCATGCACTCTCCTTCATGCTGGGTGGCTCTCCCAATGAGGAGCTCTCCTTGCACATGGGGCTCCCCTCTGCAGGGACACCCCTGCATGGCAGGGCACTCCTTGCACGCATCAGCACTGCACATGGGCCAGCTCCACATGGGTCAAGGAGATCTGGGGTTTGAACTGCAGACCTCCCATGTGGTAGACGGATGCCCTAACCACTGGGCCAAGTCCACTTCCCAACTTTTTAAAGTTTAATTATTAAGTTAAATTGTTAAGGGGTGGAACGATAAGCTAAGGCAATGCAAATGCAGTTTATAATTACCACCACAATAGTTGAAGACCAGGGGTGAAATTAGTTATAAAATAACTGTAGGGTAAGTTTAAGTAATAACTACCACCATCACAGTAAGCACTAAATAAACCTGAAGTAGTCATAAATAGAGGCAAATTAATATAATATCACCATTACAATAGGTGGAATCCAGGCCATATTTACTCCATTGTAATAGCTTTAGTTATAAATTTATATATATATACAATGATTTTAATTTTATTTTATTTCTCTCCCCCCCCACCCCAGTTGTCTATTCTCTGTGTCTATTGGCTGCAGTTTCTTCTTTGTCTGCTTCTGTTGTTGTCCGTGGCACCGGAATCTGTGTTTCTTTTTGTTGTGTCATCTTGTTGTGTCAGGTCTCCGTGTGGGCGGTTCCATTCCTGGGCAGGCTGAAATTTCTTTTGCACTGGGTGGCTCTCCTTATGGAGCACACTCCTTGCGTGTGGGGCTCCCCTTCGCAGGGGACACCCCAGCATGGCATGGCACTCCTTGCGTCCATCAGCACTGCGCATGGGCCAGCTCCACATGGGTCAAGGAGGCCCGGGGTTTGAAACGTTGACCCCCAATGTGGTAGACGGATGCCCTAACCACGGGGCCAAGTCCAATTCTCTGATTTTAATTTTTAGTTAGAGATTTTAGTATGTTTTTATTTTAAGATGAATTGGATACTTTTATTAATTAAGTTACAAGAACCTTATTAGTACCAACTCTGTGAAGCTTCCTTCATTTTTTCCTAGTAACTGAACAAATCTCATCTGTGAGCTATGCATTTAATTCACCAGTAAGACAGCATTGGCATTTAAAGACTCATTTTTAGTTACCTTTAACTGTGATTTCTTAGGCACAAGTAAACTGACAAAAACCAAATACAGATTTTAAAATTGAACACAAAGTTAAGCACAGTTTAAAACAGAAGTGTTTTATGTCTTTAGCATTTCCAGGGCATTGGAAGATAGGGTGATTAAATTTACCATGATGTTGTTAAGCGGAATTGGTGTTTGTTTGTTTTTTTTTTTACCGTTCCTAGTTTCATTACCTTTACTGCTGATAGTTTTCAGCCAAACCATTAGAAGGGCTATCAAGTGATTAGAAGTTTATTGTTTCAGGCAATAGTCTTCCTTTCATTGACAAAGATAGTTTACCATATGTAAACATATTTTTGGCCTTAAGGAAGGAATTTTTATTGCATTTTCCCTGATTCTGCTTGGCATCCCCTTCACCCCCCCCCTTCCAGGTAGATCAGTGATTAGATAGGAATATGACTTATGAATAGAAGGTGTGGGCTCACTGGAAAGGGGCAAGCTGCTCCTCCTTTTCCCGGCTCTGTGTATTTGTTATGCATCTTCCTGAAAGGAGGAGGAGGGGAAGGTAATGGTGGTGAATTCTAGGCTACTAAAATGGCTTGAAAAGAAACTTTTAGGCTCTGCGCTTTCCCAGGGGAACCTCTGCCCTGGCAGCGCCATGATTTAAGTTACTGGTTTCACCAGCTACCCTGCCTGGGGCCAGTTTCAATAAACTTGGCTGCATAATGTAGACATGGACCATCCCCCAGGCCTTGGCAAATGGGACAGACCCAGAGATGAGACAGCAGAGCATGCACAAACATTCAGACACCACAGTTTTGCCTTATAAACTACAATTATTTCACTCCTTTGCTAATGGCAAGGGAGGGTTCCAGCTTAACCAGGGTTTACTATTTATGCAGTTACACAATCCAACATTATTTTCCTGAGGCATGAAGGCATGAAAATACCAGCACAGAACAGACACAGAAAGAACCACAAAGCCTATTAATATGACTCACAATTTCTATTTTCTGGATACAGCTGCCCCTGCAACCATTACAAACCTTAGAAAGAGAGAACATTCAACACTAAAATCAAACAGGATTTTCTGCTTACCCTTGCAGTTTACAAAGCAAATTCACCTGCAACCCAGCACCAAAACAAAAGACTCCAGCTAAGTGTTTTTCCCTGTTTCATTTTACATCCAGATCAAGCCTCACTGCAAAGCCTATCCATTTTTCTGTAACCAAGATGTTTTAAATCCAGACCAATTTTCAGGATGTTAACTTAAACCTATTAACATCCTTTCCTATTATAATCAAGCTTTCACCATCTCAGTGAAGGCAAGATTAAAACCAGAGCTAGTACTTAGTTAGCCAAACCCGAACACCAGGGTTTTTTTTTCCTTTTTTTTTTCTCCTCTCAGACCTTGAGAGAATGACTTACCCTCAAATTTCTGGAGGTACTGGGGCACACTTGGAAGCTGATGAGACTTCCCCTTCTAACATTTAAAGTTAGGTTTTACTGACAATATGCTCCCCTGGGAGATTCTTACCTTTTTCTGTGTTTGGAGCTTTTTTACATTCCCAGAATTTTCTCCAGACCTTCCGTTGCCTCCGATTTTCCTCAGGAGGATTCCAGCAGAACCCACATCTTTTTTTCTGGACCAAAGGTAGTCCAGGGGTGCCCAGATTTGGGGTTCAGCTGAGTCCTCCTGCCTTCCTTGGAGATCTGGAAGGGGTAGCAAAATGTTACCTTCTTTGGCCTTCAATTGCAAATCCAAGGAGAGCCCCCAAATATTGTAGATGTTGAGAGAAGTTCAATTATTTGTGTATGGAAAGGCCAGGACTCAGTAATAATTTTGGGAAGGAAAAAGGAATTCATTTATGACCAGCCAGACTTGGGAGCTTTCTGTTCAAAACCCAAGCCCTGAATAAGATTTTTGAGTGCCTTTTATACAAGGAAGAGTTCAATGGTCCTTTGTTTCCATGCTCATTTTGTTTGAATTAACACATATCCCCCACAGTCTAGGTAAGCTTTTAGCATGAACTTCATACATTCCATGTAAGCTTGTAACACATTTGATTTCCATTTTCCCTGAATATTTAAAGTTTATAAAGTTTACATTGCTTAATTGTTTTTCCAGGACTGGAGTTGTTGGCATGGTTACCAAGGGCAGGGCTGCAGCTCTCACCACCCAACACACACAGCTCAGGTTATCTATGAAGAGAAGAACAGCCCCCACCCATAGCCTATATCAGACATGCTAAGACCATTCAGTGTGGAAAGCATGGGCTTTTCAACAATTAGTTTTTGATCACACATGATTCAGCCACCATCATGCTGGTGAGAACAGACACCCCCAAGATCCATTCAGACACCCTAGAGACAGAGAAATGTGTGCCTGTGAGTCACAATCACCACATGGAAAATCAAACAGGGCCCTGAAAGGGAGTCCCACCTGGAAACTGAAATTGAAAATTTTACTTGATAATAGTTTAAGATTTTGTTCAGAGGACAATGAACACCAAACAACATCAGCAACAGAAACAGATAAAATTAACTTGATTAAAATTAAAGAATGGGAAGCAGACTTAGACCAGTGGATAGGGCATCCATCTACCACATGGGAGGTCCATGGTTCAAACCCCGGGCCCCCTTGACCCGTGTGCAGCTGGTCCACGTGCAGTGCTAATGTGTGCAAGGAGTGTTGTGCCATGCAGGGGTGTCCCCACATAGGGGAGCCCCACATGCAAGGAGTGCGCCCCGGAAGGAGAGCCACCCAGTGCGAAAGAAAGTGCAGCCTGCCCAGGAATGGTGCCACAGAAACGGAGAGCTGATGCAACAAGATGGTGCAATAAAAAGAAACACAGACTCCTGTTCAGCTGACAACAACAGAAGCAGACAAAGAAGAACATGCAGGATATGGACACAGAGAGCAGACAACGGGGGGTGGGGGGTTGGGGGAAGGGGAGAGAAATAAATAAAAAATAAATCTAACAAAAATAATAATAATAAAATTAAAGAAATATGTTCAGAGAAAGATACTGTTAGAAAAGACAAGCCACAGATTTATATAATATACATGCAAATCTCATATATAATTAGGAGCTTGTATCCAGAATGTAAGAACACTTAAAACTCAGCCATAAGAATACAAACATTCCAATTATGAAAGGGCTAAATGATCTTAATACTACCTTATCCAAAGATACATGGGTGGGAAAAATATAAGAAAAGTTCAATATATTAGTCATGAGGGAAATGCAAGTTAGAATATCATGAGATACCACTACACACAAGTTTGAAAAAAATGAGAATACCTAATAGTGGCATGAATGCAGAACAACAGGAACTCATTTGTTACCCATGTGAATGCAAAACAAAACAATACAGACACTTTGGAAAATAATGCCCATTTCTTATAAAGTAAATCATACCCTTAAATGATCCTGTAACACCAACTGTACATATTTACTCAAGTGAATGGAATTATTTCCACAAAAAATCCTGTACGCAAAAATCTAAGCAGGTTTGTTCTTGGTCACAAAAATTGGAAAAACTAAAAACGTTCAACAGGTAGATAAATGGGGGTTGAGGAGAAAGAGCAGATTGGTTGGTAAGAGTAAGTGGCCCCTCCCATCCTGATAAAAAAGAGAGGCAATCGAATACTAAAGAATCTAAGTCCCTCCTCTATTTTCATACAAAAGGAGAGAGACAGACCTCTCCAGAGGGGCTGATAGCCAAGGCAGATGCCCTCAGGGAAAAAATTCTAAGGCCAGGGTTTTACTTTAAAAGATGGAATTGATGCAATGGAGAGGGCATTTCTCTAAGGACTGCCATGGAAGTGACCCTGTGCCTTTCTTACCCAGGGGAGGCATCTTTGACACAGTCATGGAGATTTTTTCACTGGGAAACCCCTCTTAACAAGTTATCAGGCAGCCTGTCTCAACCAGCAAGGCTCAGGCCAGGTGAGCTAGCAGCAGGGTGGGAGCGGGTCTCACATCAGCCACAGACCAGGCCCAGGCAGCCACCTATTGGGTCCCACCAGCCCCTTTCCTGAAGGGTTCCTGCCTCCTCGTTTTGCACTAAAAGCCCAGCCCCTGCCCCTCTGGGAAGTGTGACTGGAATAATTTTGACCTGAAAGCAACACCTCGCGGTAGACTCTTTTGCTCTTACTTTCCTCACTGTAGTTATGGATGCTTTAACACCTTGCCTGGAATAAACAGAAACCCTTACAATTGTATATATAAAATCACAGATTATTCCCATCTCCCCTTCTCCATGAACTAGGAATCAGTGGTCTTTGCATCCTGAGGTCAAGGGGATCAACGGACCCAGGTTCAGCCTCTGGCCAGGCATCCTGTGGTGTTACCATGCCATCCTCCTTTCCCAGCCCTCCCCAGGCTTTCTCAGCCAGAGGCAGATCCCAAAGCAGAGATATATGATGGGCAGTCCGGTGATAAAAGCCTCATCCCCAAATATGTCACCACCACAGACATATTGCCTAAAATACCCATTGAATTTCAGGTCCAATTTCTGCTTTTAGCACATCTTTGTAAGCTTGTTCAGAGTCAAGGTCCTGGTGGACTTGCACTTATGAGAATGGAATTAGCCAGTGATGATGTTGTGCATAGAATTAGGTGCCTACCTGTCCTGGGAAAGGTTCCCACCTGCAGAGGTGGGGGTCCTTCCCTGTGGCATTCAGTTTGGGAATTACCTGTAGGGACCAGGCCTCCCTCAGTGATTCCACAGAAGCTTCTGAGCTCAGATGGAAGGATGTCAGGCAGTTTAGTACCAGTTCCCAGAGGTGGCTCTCACTAAGATCTGGTAGTTACCTGTGAATGATGTCTTATATATGATTTCAGGCTTGGTTCATCACTTTAGATGCAACCCCTGACCTTAGCTCCCAACCCCACTAGCCGTTTCTTTCAAGTGACCTTCTTTCAAATACAAACATTCTGAAAGCTAGAAGCTTCCATGTGGACTGTAGATGGAGCATGGGATATAGCCATAGGATCCTCTCCTCTCAAAGGCTTATTTCAACTACCCAATCCCAGGTGGTGGACTTGGCCCAGTGGTTAGGGCATCCCTCTACCACATGGGAGGTCCGCGGTTCAAACCCCGGGCCTCCTTGACCAGTGGGGAGCTGGCTTATGAGCAGTGCTGATGCGTGCAAGGAGTGCCACGCACACGCATAAGGAGTGCACCCCTTAAGGAGAGCCGCCCAGTGCGAAAGAAAATGCAGCCTGCCCAGGAATGGCACTGCGCACATGGAGAGCTGACAAAGCAAGATGGCGCAACAAAAATAAACACAGATTCCCATGCCACTGGCAACAACAGAAGCAGACAAAGAAGATGAAGCAAATAGACACAGAGAACAGACAACCAGGGCAGGGGGTGGGGGGAAGAGGAGAGAAATAAATAAATAAATAAATCTTTAAAAATAAAAAAAATAAACTACCCAATCCCCAGACCTCAGGTTTGAAATGGCAGGTCCTCTGGGAAACTCTCCATTCTGGGCAAATCCTATTCCTCACTTTTCCTAACCCCATTTGAGAATTGCTGACATGGAGACAGATATTTAGCTGCTACCAAGATGAAAGTTCTAGATTTCTGTGGACATCTCCTAAAAGGACAAGATAGAAGTTTAAAGGGCAAGAGGGAGGGAGGTCTCTGAGAGGGCGGGGTCTCCATGGAGGGAGCCAAATGGCTGGGCGAGAAGGGCCACATGGAGTGGTGGACCAATGCTACCTCACAGGTGTCTACTAGGATGTCCCTGGTGCCGGGTAGCTCTGGGAGCCTGAGCTGGGATAAAATGTGGACAGAGAGGTCTCAGTGCGGGAAGAAGGCTCCCTGGCCCCTGCTCTTCCTTGCCATCTCCCCACCACATATTCCCCAACTGGGAATTATGCCCTCTTGAAGTCTGGGGCCAGGGCACAGGTTTCTGCTTCGCTCTCACACCCACCCTTTCTACCCTTGGGGCAGCTAAAGAAAAAGCAAGGAACACCAGGCAAAGCCCCTTTGGGTCAGAAAGGAAATACCACAATTCACATGCTCAGTGACCACAGGAAGCACTTTAGCAGAATGAGCAAGTGGAGGGAATTTAAATGGAGGAGTTTGGAGTTGGCCCCGAAGACATGACCACTAGATGGCAGTAACACACAATCTAGTCATAAGGTGTTTGGTAGGCAGGGACTTGTGCAGGATAACTTCCAGAGGCAAAAGGGGAGATGGAGAGCCCTGAAAGGGAGGCAGGACATGGTGGGTCAAGGCAGCTTGGGCCTTTGAGGCATCTGTACATAGCCTACAGATTGAGAGCCTATATTTTGCTAGTTTGCTGGGGTATGCAATGCCAGTTAATATTAAATGGATTTTAGAAAAAGCTTATTGAGCTAATTTTAAGACAACTTGATGTGTAATTATTTGAGTTTGGCTGTGCCCCAAAGATCTCAAAATCACTTCGTTTTTTCATAGGTATTTTCTCAAGAGACTCTTCTGTGAAAGGACAGCTGGGCAAGCCAGCTTGGAGAATTTTTAAGCTACTATGCCTGAAATGACTTGTCAGTTTTACTAACATTATGAAGCCCTTCCCACAAATGCATTTGTCCCTGTCCCTGTCTTGGCTGAGGTCTTTTCAACGTGAAGGGATTCGTTCCAGGGGACGCCTCCTCCCGGGAATGCATCCTCAAGGGCAGGTGCACAGGATGAAAGTCATCGTGAGAATCAAACACACCATTTGGAAGGCCTTTCATGTCTCAATAGGTAGATGGTTGTTTATTGAGAGATAACTGAAGGCCAAGTAATGCCATTTATAAAGGTGTCTGGATTTTTTAAAAAGTCAACTGATTTCTCTAAAGTTAACTGTCAGGGACTCCTAAATCAGGGCAAATCCCACCTGGGTCTCTTGTGCCACTTTCTGCCCTGGTCTCCAGGTCACACCCCTACCTCCTACCTCTGACAGTTACCTAAGTAAGGCTGGCTGTGGGCCTGGGCCAGTGAGGGCCAAACTAACTGCTGATACATTTACTTATAGAAACATTCACACCAACACTGATGTCTACCTGTTTATCTATGTCTATCCATAGTCACTTAAAGGTCCACCACATGGCTTCTATCTCCCTCTGCTTACACGTGCTCTGATACGATTGTGGATGCTTTTATCTTCATGGAAACACCCCTCCAGCACCTTTTCTTCCCTACTCCAAACATCCCTCCATGAGCTCAGGACTAGTGCTATTTTTATTCAGCAGAATCCTGCTCAGACTGTGTCTTTTCCCACCAGCCCTACCTGAGCAGCTTCCTGAGTCCCCAGGGGAGAGCTGACAAGTTCCCCACGTCTTCTCTGGGGTCCTGGTTTATCCCAGACTCCACAGACAGTCTGCTCTTTTGCATCTCTAATGTTTGGGCAGAAGTTGCTGATTAATGCCAAGTGATGGTCACAGAGGCATGTTGGGCCCAGGTGTTCCTGTTAGTCCTGATGGTGATAAGAATGGAGGTAGGCCGCTCCTATTTAACATTGTCTTGGAAGTACTTGCTCGAGCACTGAGACAAGAACCAGATATAAAAGGCATTCAAATTGGAAGGGAAGAAGTCAAAATTTCATTATTTGCAGATGACATGATCCTATATATAGAAAACCCTGAGAGATCTACAACAAAGCTCCTAGAACTCATAAATGAGTTTAGCAAAGTCGCAGGTTATAAGATCAATGCACAAAAATCAGTAGCATTTCTGTACACCAATAATGAGCAAGATCAGGAGGAAATCAAGAAACAAATACCATTCACAATAGTAAATAAAAAAATCAAATACTTAGGAATAAATTTAACTAAAGAGGTAAAAAACTTATACATCGAGAACTATACAAGATTGTTCAAGGAAATCAAAGAAGACCTAAATAAATGGAAGAATATTCCCTGTTCATGGATAGGAAGACTGAATATTATTAAGATGTCTATCCTACCAGAACTGATCTACACATTCAATGCAATCCCAATAAAAATCAACACAGCCTTCTTTAAGGAACTAGAAAAACTAACTATGAAATTTATTTGGAATAGAAAGAGGCCCCGAATAGCCAAAGACATACTGAAAAAGAAAAACGAAATAGGAGGAATCACACTTCCTGACTTCAAAACATACTACAAAGCTACAGTAGTGAAAACAGCATGGTACTGGCATAAGGAGAGACACACAGACCAATGGAATCGAATTGAAAGTTCAGATATAGAACCTCATGTATATAGCCATATAATATTCGATAAAGCCACCAAACCCTCTCAACTGGGAGAGAATGGCCTATTCAACAAATGGTGCCTGGAGAACTGGATAGCCATATGTAGAAGAATGAAAGAGGATTACCATCTCACACCTTATACAAAGATCAACTCAAGATGGATCAAAGACCTAAATATAAGAGCCAAGACCATAAAGACCTTAGAAAGCAGTGTAGGGAAACATCTACAGGACCTTGTAATAGGAAATGGCTTCATGAATATCACACCAAAAGCACGAGCAGCAAAAGAACAAATAGATAAATGGGACTACCTCAAAATTAAAGCCTTCTGCACCTCAAAGGAGTTTGTCAAGAAAGTAAAAAGGGAACCCACACAATGGGAGAAAATATTTGGCAATCATATATCTGATAAGAGACTTATAACTTGCATATATAAAGAACTCATATATCTTGAAAACAAAAAGATAAACAACCCATTTAAAAAATGGGAAAAAGACTTAAACAGACACTTCTCCAAAGAAGAAATACAAATGGCTAAAAAGCACATGAAAAAATGCTCCAAATCTCTAGCTATCAGGGAAATGCAAATCAAAACTACAATGAGATACCATCTTACTCCCATAAGATTGGCAGTAGAATACAAATGCTGGAGAGGATGTGAAGAAAGGGGAACACTCATCCATTGCTGGTGGGAATGCAGAAGGATACAACCATTCTGGAAGACAGTTTGGCGGTTTCTCAAAAAATTATCCATAGATTTGCCATATGACCCAGCAATACCACTGCTGGGTATATACCCATCAGATCTGAAAACAAGGACACAAACTGATATATGTACACCAATGTTCATAGCAGCATTGTTCACTATCACCAAAAGTTGGAATCAATCCAAATGTCCATCAACAGATGAGTGGATCAATAAAATGTGGTATATACACACAATGGAATACTACTCAGCTGTAAGAACCAATACACTACAATCGCACGTGATAACATGGATGAACCTTGAGAATCTTATGTTGAGTGAAGCAACCCAGGCATTGAAGGACAAATACTATATGACCTCAATGACATGAAATAAGTTAACTGCCTCAGAGAGCTAGAGTCTGGAAAAGTGGCTTACAGGAAATCGGGGGGTGGAGGAAGGATGTGAGTTAATGTCTGCAGGGGTGGAATCTGTGATGAGCTGGTGGTAAGTATGAGCACAAAGAAGGGACAAAATGGGGGCAAGGGGTTACCTTCGGGTGGGGTTTTCTGGGTTTGAGGGGGGCTGGTGATGGGAAGAGGGGTAATATTGTCCAAGAAATAGGTGGGAGGGAGGGGCAACATACGAATATGGGAGAGTGTCAGAAGTTCGTTGAGAACTAAATGTTGAGTAAAATGTATCAAAGTATAAGTAGGAGGGTTACCTGGTTAGGACGCTCAGGGGGTATGGTCTGATGCGGGACGGACTCTGGAGGGAATAGCTGAAGGCTCATTTTGCCAAGGTGGGTTCTACCATTGGGTGGGGTGGACCCATATCCTGGGGAAGACTAATGCCGTCGAATAGAGAGAACTGTATCTCTCGTGAGAAAGGACGGCTCCCAGGGTATTAGATTGGCAGGCGTTGTGGGCCCTAAGGGGAGGGGAAAATGGATGTGGAATGGATGGAACAAAGGTAAATAAGGGGGCAAAAGAGGAGTTATGTGAGAGTACACGAGGATGAATATAAAACAGCTAATATTACACCAAAAACATATAGGGGACGATAGACTAATAATGAAAACCATAAGACAAAACATAGGATAACTAAAAAATTTAGAAAACTGTACAGCCTAAAATATGGACCACATAGTAAGCACAAATGTCACCTTGTTTGAAAACTATAGTTTTGGAATCTGTACATCAGTTTCAGGAAATATGATATGAATAAGTTAAAAGATTATTGCTGTGCAAGGGAAAAGGTTTTATGGTGGATCTGGGGAAATACTGTATATTGTATATATGAATTTTGGTGATCTAAGACTCTTCTTTTTTTTTTTTTTTTTTTTTTTTTTCATTAGAGACCAAGGAGAAGTTTATTTTTCTTTTGGATAAAGGCAATGAGCAAACACAAAGAACACCCCAAGTACAAGTTAATTAAAAAATAAAAAAACTGAGAGTGCCATATGGTTCTATCAATCCTATTGCTTGAATACACCTTTTAGAAATAAAAATAAATTTGCTTTTAACAGGGAAATTCAAGTGCTAAAATCCTTGGATCATCAAGTCCAGTTGGTGAGAATGTCTTCTTACTTGTTTCCTTCTTTCATACCAGTTATTCAATAGCTGCAGCTTTGAGACCTTTTGTGGACACCAGAAAATTCCATTTTTAACTAGCTAGTACCTGTGCATGTAAACTTATTTCACTTGAGATCTTTTTTTTTTTTTATTAATTTTTTTATTTTTTATTGACTTTGTAATAATATTACATTAAAAATATATATGTGAGGTCCCATTCAACCCCACCCCCCCACCCCCCCCCTCTCCCCCCCCCCCAACAACACTCGTTCCCATCATCATGACACATCCATTGGATTTGGTAAGTACATCTTTGGGCACCTCTGCACCTCATATACATTGGTTCACATCATGGCCCATACTCTCCTCTATTCCATCAAGTAGGCCCTGTGAGGATTTACAATGTCCGGTGATTACCTCTGAAGCACCATCCAGGGCAGCTCCATGTCGCGAAGACGCCTCCACCTCTCATCTCTTCCTGCCTTTCCCCATACCCTTTGTCCATTATGTCCACTTTTCCCAATCCAATGCCACCTCTTCTATGTGGACACTGGATTGGTTGTGTCCATTGCACCTTTATGTCAAGAGGAGGCTCAGATTCCACCTGGATGCTGGATGCAATCCTCCCATTTTCAGTTGTAATCACTCTAGGCTCCATGGTGTGGTGGTTGTCCTTCTTCACCTCCATCTTAGCTGAGTGTGGTAAGTCCAATAAATCAGATTGTAGGTGCTGGAGTAAGACTCTTCTGAAGCTGATATTATGTTGGGATTCACTTTACGGGAAGTTTTGGATCACAGAGTGGTTCAACAATGGCAGCGGAGGAATACTGATATGGGATGTTATTGACAGGATATATATGGTTGACAGGGAGTTATACAGGGCATATGCCCAGGGTATGTGGTAATGTCTATATATACTCATAGTGGAAACAAAAACAACAGCTGGGGGGGTACTGGGCTCCTGGCTGGGGGGTCACTGTTGTGGGCCCTGGGAGAGCAGCGGCAATCCTCCAGGTGCAAAGGCAAGAACCAGGAAGGAAGGAGGGCCCAACAGTGGGCTCGTGATACTAATGGTTACACTTTTGAGCCTATACACCTGCAATAAGAACAAGGCCTAGAGTAGCATTGTGCCTGGGGGTTTCCTCCTGACAGCCTTCATGTTACTCAAATGTGGCCACTCTCACAGCCAAACTCAGCATGTAGATGCGATGCATTCCCCCCAGCGTGGGACACGACACCCGGGGATGAGCCTCCCTGGCACCGAGGGATCACTACCACATACCAGCTGAAGAAGCAACTAGAAAATGACCTTGAATTAAAGATTCAATGCGGAACAGCAGAATATACCTGTCTACATATAATAACATGACTTCGGGAAGCTGTTTGACCTAATGTAAGGGGGAAATGGAAAGGAGAAATGAGATTATAAGGCTGTGAGTCTCTAAAAAAGAGTCTGGAGGTTGTCAGAAGGAAAACCCCTATGTACAACTGAACAGAGTCTAAGAGACAGATAAGGTAGATACAACCCCAGGTATTGGTTCTTTTGAGGGATAAAGAGACCCACGGGTTCTATGGTCATGGCAGAAGGGGTTCACTGCCATGACAGATAGCCCTTCTTTGGAGCTGGTGTTTCTGCATGATGGAATTGGACTCAGAGGGGATCTCTTTTCACAAGACTTGCATGCTACTTTATTGGAATTGTAGTTGGTACTGGGTTTAAGATATATGTAGGGGATTTGAATCTCTGGACTGATAATATGACACCTAGGCCCAGAGCCTCAACAGACTTCAGCTCCTACACTTTGATTTATTGGACTTACTCCACTCAGCTAACATGGAGTTGAAGAAGGTCAACCACCACAACATGGAGCCTAGAGTGTCTACAACTGGAAGCGGGAGGAGTGCATCCAGTACCCATGTGGAATCTAAGCCCTCACTTGACATAGATGTGCAATGGACACAACCAATTCAATGTCCACAGAGAAAATGTGGAATGGGTGTGGGAACGGTAGCCATGGTGGCTGCTGGGTATGGGGAAGAGGAGGAAGAGATGAGATGTGGAGGCGTTTTCGGGACGTGGAGTTGTCCTGGATAGTGCTTCACGGACAATTACGGGACATTATAGATCCCCCCAGGGCCCAATGGATGGAACGTGAGAGAGTCTGGGCTATGATGTGGACCATTGACTATGGGGTGCAGTGATGCTCAGAGATGAACTTACCAGGTGCAATGGATGTGTCATGATGATGGGAGAGAGTGTTGCTGTGGGGGGAGTGGGGGGCGGGGGCGGTGGGGTTGAATGGGACCTCATATTTTTCATAATGTAATTTTAAAAAAAATAATAAATAATAATAAAAAAAAAAAGAATGGAGGTAGGAACACAAACTACTCTCACGTGCTTTTAGCTCTAGGTAGGTATTTTATTTAGAGAATTTCAGGGAACAGGAAAGCCAGTTCAGAGAGTTTGGCTTAAAAATAAAACAACAAACTGGTGTATTGTATTCATGGAAATAATAAAATAATAGCGGAATTTCTGTGACTGGGACAGCCAGGTAAGTGGCTTTGAATTGTTTTTTGGGTTTTTATTTTTGACAGTTCAGGGCAAGGTATTGAAGCCGGGACCTCACGTGTGGGAAGCACAGAGAGGTGTGGAGAAGATGTGGAGAAAGGCAGAGGAATGTTCATCCAGTGCCGCTGGGATTGCAAAATGGCAAATGACTCTGGCCACCAATGTGGAAGAGTCTGTCAGTTCTTCGGGAAGCTGAGGGTCGAGTTGCGCCCTTGCTTACAGTGGCATGATTTACAAATACCAGCTGATATGAAGAGGGGTGGTTCCTAAAGAGGGACCAGGTTAGGTCCAGGGAACCTGGTCTGGCCCGGGCCTGCCGCCAGCCATTCTTGCCCTTGTCCTGCCCAAGCCCCAGCACCCTCCCCTCCCAACATCCTAATCACAACGTTCGCCTTCGGAGGTGCGCGCTCTTGTTGAGAGTGATCCCTCCTGCTTCAGATCCAAGGACGGCTGTACCCTCTGGTTTCCAATAGATGTGCATCCTTCAGATGAAGGGAACATTTTTGGTCTCTGGTGTCCATATTAGGAGCCACTGAGTTTTACATTTTCTCCTTAAGAGAATAAAAGATAGATTAATGTCTTTTTTCACATTTTATTTTGAGATATTCAAAAGGAATAGAAAACCATATCACATAGCAATCATGACTACCTGACTGCTAATTTAGTTTAATTCATCTTCCTACTTTCTCACCAGTCTGAACTGCTAGGCAAATAGATACCTACAGAAAAAAGAGCTTCCTCAACTGCCCATTTCTGCACCTCTTGTGCATTCTGTGAAAAGACAAGGAACCCACACATGTCTAAAGCATTTTTTAAAGATTTATTTTATTTATTTCTCTCTCCTTCCTCCCTCCCGCCCCAGTTGTCTGTTCTCTGTGTCCATTTGCTGTGTGTTCTTCTTTTTGTCCACTTCTGTTGTTGTCAGCGGCATGGGAATCTGTGTTTCTTTTTGTTGTGTCCTCTTGTTGTGTCAGCTCTCTGAGTGTGCCATGCCATTCCTGGGCAGGCTGCACATTCTTTCGCACTAGACAGCTCTCCTTAGGGAGCGCACTCCTTGCGCATGGGGCTCCCCTATGCAGGGGACACCCCTGCATGGCAGGGTACTCCTTGCGCACATCAGCTCTGCTCATGGGCCAGCTCCACACGGGGCAAGGAGGCCCGGGGTTTCAACCTCAGACCTCCCATGTGGTAGACTGACGCCTGATCCACTGGGCCAAGTCCGCTTCCTTGTATCTTCATTTTTAACATTTTTCCATTTCTCCTTGTCAGGACCATGTTCCTTAAGCAGAGTGGACGAGACGGGGCTGTTGGCAAAGAAAAAGGCACATGGAGCCGTGGGGAGTTCGTGCATATTGAGTTTATTCCGTGTTCTTTCCCTTTCCTTTGTTCTCTCTCTGCTCTCTCCTGCTCCTGCTCCCACTCTTCTGTTTACTTTGGAGCTGCTTTTATGTAACTGCTGTCAGGATACATGATTGGGGGAAACGGACTTTGGCCCAGTGGTTAGGGCGTCCGCCTACCATATGGGAGGTCCGCGGTTCAAGCCCCGGGCCTCCTTGACCCGTGTGGAGCTGGCCATGCGCAGTGCTGATGCGCGCAAGGAGTGCCATGCCACGCAAGGGTGTCCCCTGCGTGGGGGAGCCGCACGCGCAAGGAGTGCGCCCGTGAGGAGCCGCCCAGCGTGAAAGGAAAGTGCAGCCTGCCCAGGAAAGGCGCCGCCCGCACTTCCCGTGCTGCTGACGACAACAGAAGCGGACAAAGGAACAAGACGCAGCAAACAGACACCAAGAACAGACAACCAGGGGAGGGGGGGGATTTAAATAAAAATAAATAAATCTTTTTAAAAAAAAAAGGATACATGATTGGTTCTTACAGTGGCTTACCTATCATGTTACCTATACTGATTAGCTGGCGTATGTGCTGGTTGGGACCAAGCCCATCCTCCGGAAACTGAATGCAGTCGTGCTCTGTCACTGTTTCCTGGATATGGCTGGGAACTATCCAGGATGCTTCAGCTGTCTAAATATTGACTCTAGCTCCCCCTACATTCCACCCCTTAAACAGCCAGCATCTTTTTTTTTTTAATTATTTATTTATTATTATTTTTTAATTACATTAAAAAAAATATGAGGTCCCATTCAACCCCACCACCCCCCGCCCCCCACTCCCTCCACAGCAACACTCTCTCCCATCATCATGACACATCCATTGCACCTGGTAAGTTCATCTCTGAGCATCACTGCACCCCATAGTCAATGGTCCACATCATAGCCCAGACTCTCTCACGTTCCATCCATTGGGCCCTGGGGGGATCTATAATGTCCCGTAATTGTCCGTGAAGCACTATCCAGGACAACTCCACGTCCCGAAAATGCCTCCACATCTCATCTCTTCCTCCCATTCCCCACACCCAGCAGCCCCCATGGCTACCGTTCCCACACCCATTCCACATTTTCTCTGTGGGCATTGGATTGGTTGTGTCCATTGCACACCTATGTCAAGTGAGGGCTTAGATTCCACATGGGTACTGGATGCACTCCTCCCGCTTCCAGTTGTAGACACTCTAGGCTCCATGTTGTGGTGGTTGACCTTCTTCAACTCCATGTTAGCTGAGTGGAGTAAGTCCAATAAATCAAAGTGTAGGAGCTGAAGTCTGTTGAGGCTCTGGGCCTGGGTGTCATGTTATCAGTCCAGAGATTCAAATCCCCTACATATATCTTAAACCCAGTACCAACTACAATTCCAATAAAGTAGCATGCAAGTCTTGTGAAAAGAGATCCCCTCTGAGTCCAATTCCATCACACAGAAACACCAGCTCCAAAGAAGGGCCATCTGTCATGGCAGTGAATCCCTTCTGCCATGACCATAGAACCCGTGGGTCTCTTTATCCCTCAAAAGAACCAATACCTGGGGTTGTATCCATGGTGCCACTTTATCCATGTATGGGGTCAAGAAGGCCACAAAGAACCAAAAGTATCTAGTGGAACTATAGCCAGAAGCATGTCCTTCATATGGGTGGAAAAGAGCTCACTGTCTGGGCCCATGTTATTTGCCTGGAACACCAATTGTTGCATTCCCATCACATGCACAATAGGAACAAGGGCCATATAAATGACCCATTCACTAACAGTCTGGGAGCTCCCCAGCATTATGCCACATCATCTGACACAGAGTCCTGGGGGTGGCGTCGGGACCCAGCCTGGGCTCATCCTACATATTCACAGCACCTTCAGCCTCTCTGAGAGCTGTCTCTTCCTCCAAGCCTCTCAAGTGGGCCTCCAGCCCCTCCTGCTGCCCTGTAAGTCTCCGAACATGAGCTTGTGCAGTCAAAATTTCTTTGTGCTCTTCCCTCAGCATAGTCAGGAACAACCAGGATACTTTCCCAACCCATTCCTTCTGGGATGGGGTGGCGCAGTTCCCAGAGATTCTAGCACTTGTGCAACAGACTCTGGGGTGGGATGAACTGTATCCCACCTTTCTGAGGGGGCCCACTGCTGGAGAATTGCCAACACCAGATACCAAAGACCTGCAGAAGGCCATATCCTGCCCCTCTCATGCACTGTTGGGTCCAATGGGGCTGAAGACCCACTCACCATGCTTGGAACCTCCTGCCCACCAAGCCAAATGTTGAGGCTGAGCTCCTCAGCCAGAGTGGGGCATCAGGACCATTTGCAAAGAAGGCATGCGAAGCCCTAGGGAGTTTATGCATATTGAGTTGATTCCATGCTCATGCTCCTTCAAAGTTTGTTATCTCTGTTCTGCTGTTTAATGGGAGCTGATTTTATGGTACTACATAAAATGCAACAATCGCTTTCATGGGTATTTATGCCAGAAATCAAAATTTACATCCACAAAAAAAAAAAAAAAACATGAATATTTATATCACCTCTATTTGTAATAATCCCCAAATGGAAAAAACCCAAATGGGCTTTAATAGTTAAGCTTTTAAATAAATTATGGTCCTTCCCTACCATGAAATAGGAGGTAGAAAAAAGCCACAAACACTTGATAAACGTAATACCAAGGATGGATCTTGGGATGCTATGCTGAGTGAAAAAGCCAACCTTAAAAAGTCAAATATTGGGTGCTTCCATTTGTATAACAGTCTTAAAATGACAAAATTATAGAGGTGAAAATCAAATTAGAGTTTGCCAGGGATTAGAAATGATGAGGCTGGGGTGGAGATCTGATGTAAGGATGGAATAGTTCTGTCACTTGATGATGTAGTGACTAGACAAACTGTCACCAATGGAAAAAAATGGAACAGCATGAACTGTGCACACATTATATCAATTTCAGTTTCCTTACTTTTTTTTCACTTTTTAATTAACTGATTTTAAAGATCCATAGATCACACAAAATGTTACATTAAAAAATATGACATTCCCATATACCCCACTCCCCACAACTCCCACTCCTCCCACAAAGACTTCTTCCATTAGTGTGGTACATTCATTGCATTTGAAGAGTACATTTTGGAGCATTGCTAAATAACATGGATTATAGTTATGTAGTAGTTTACATTCTCTCACAGGCCATTCAGTGGGTTATGGCAGGATATAAAATGTCCTGCATCTGTCCCTGCAATATCATTCAGGACCACTCCAAGTCCCAAAAATGCCCCAGTATCAAAATTCTTTTTCCCTCTCCCTGCCTTCAGCAACTCCCATGGCCACTGTCTCCACTCTCCACATCAATGATACAATTTCTTCCATTGCTCGAGTCACAATAATTCTATATTGAAATACCAGTAAGTCCCCTCTAATCCATATTTTATTCCTCCATCCTGAGGGCCCTGGGATGGCAATGTCCACTCCATCCCTAAATTGAGAGGGGGCTTACATACCACATGGCTGGTGGATGGGATTCTGCTTGCAGCTGTAGATTCTCTGTTTCCTGGTATGGTGGTTGATCATCCTCACCTCCCTGTTAGCTGACCTGGGTATGTCCAAAGAACTGGAGAGTAGATGTTGCAACTCTGCTAAAGCTCAGGGCCCAGCTGGCACATGGCCTATCCAGAGATTCAAGTCTCCTGGGTATACACCAACCCCAGCACCAACCACAGGTTCAGTAAAAGCAACAGACAAGGCATGCATGGAGAGGTCACATCTGAGTCCAACTCCACCAGACTTGGGAGCACAAATTCCAAAGTAAGGCACACCGCCAAGACACTGAACTCCAGAGCCATCTGTCATGACCGTAGGACCTGGGTGTCTCCATAGCCCTCAGAAGCACCCCCACCTGGGGTTGTATTTTCTTTGGCTGTCTCTGAGATCCTGCTGAGATGTGCATAAGTATAAAACCCTCTGATGACCTCCCAACTCATTTTGAAGTCTCTTAGCCATATAAACTCATTTGTCTTGACCATTTCCCTCTTGGATTCAAGGTCTTTTTCTAATTGCATCAGTAACTGGTGCTTAGTAGTAATCCTTTGGTGCCAAGGAGGCTCAGCCCTGGGAGTCATGTCCCATGCTGGGGGCCAGGTAATGTATTTACATGGTGAGATTGTTTTAGAGAATGTCCACATTGGAGAAACAGGAAGGTGCTCAGGAGGTAACTCTTAGGTACCCTGAAGCTCTAGGCAGGGATATTTTAAAAATTGAAAATATTATTCTAAAAATTATTTTCGATGATTTGTCTTTCATCACTGTCATAGGTAGTGTCCTGTATGTACAGGGGCAAGGCAATTTCTTCCATCTCTTCTTGTGTGTCTACTTCCTCTTTTTTTTAATTTATGTCTTCAAAAAGTTTTAGGTCACATTAATAACATATAGAATATAGGGAATTCCCATCTACCCAATATCAAACCATTTTCCCCTTTCCCCAGCAATGATCTTTTTACATGTGGATGTTACATTTGTCACAACTAATGCAAAGATATTGAAATACAGCTATGAACCATGGTTCTACTATGGTTTAATTATGGTTTACATTTTAAACTGCACCCTTTTATAGATTTTTGGTTACATTATGGTTTACACTAGACCATACACTATTATAATTTTTTTGTTATATTTAACATGACCTGTATCCATAATTGCAGGATCACGTAGAACACTTTCATTGCCTCCCAGTTACCCCCTCTTCGACTATTCTAATCCTCTTTCCCACTCCCCTCGCAGCCCACAGTGACAACTGAGTTTCGCTGCTTGAAGGACAAGATTCATAGAGATCTGCAACAATGCTGAGGGCTTGACACACTTGTCTTACCTCCCCCATCGGGAGCTACCCACACTCTTAAGAAACACCATCTCCTCTGAGAACATCAGGTCTCATCAGGATGGGGGGCATAACACCATCCCACTCATTGTATGGGTCTCCACCCACTGATCTAACACACTATTACACGATGAGTACTCACACCCTCCCTAAAAGCCTGCCCCAGGTGTGCCCTGTGCCAGATACCCTGAGAAAACACCTTATATCAGTAACCCTTCCTTATTATATTTTCTAAAGTGGTTTCCCAACATTAGAGTTTGAACCACATACCTGAAAATTTCCGACGTTCCAAACTTCCCCCCAATTCCTTGTACCATCTGACCCAACCTCCCAACCCTAGACCCCCTCAAGCCTGTAAATCCTAACCCAATTGTATCCCTATGACTCTGTATTTTCCCTTCACTGCACAACTACTTACCTCCACTTTATCAGAGATTTAACCCTTGTGGGTATTTGTTCACAACCTTCCTCTTTCCTCATATTTCCAGTAAGCTTATCTTCCAGTCTCTAGCTCTCTGAGACAACTTGATTTGCTTAATTCATATCAGAGAGGTCATGTACTATTTGTCCTTCAATGCCTGGCTTGCGGGTGGTGGACGTGGCCCAGTGGTTAGGGAATCCGTCTACCACATGGGAGGTCCACGGTTCAAACCCCGGGCCTCCTTGACCCGTGTGGAGCTGGCCCATGCGTAGTGCTGATGCATGCAAGGAGTGCCCTGCACGCAGGGGTGTCCCCCACATAGGGGAGCCCCACGTGCAAGGAGTGCACCCTGTAAGGAGAGCCGCCCAGCATGAAAGAAAGTGCAGAATGGTGCCGCACACACGGAGAGCTGACACAACAAGATGATGCAACAAAAAGAAACACAGATTTCTGTGCCACTGACAACAAAGAAGATGCAGCAAATAGACACAGAGAACTGACAACTGGGGTGGGGGGGAGGGGAGAGAAATAAATAAATCTTTTTTTAAAAATGCCTGGCTTGTTTCACTCAACGAAAGGTCCTCAAGATTCATCCATGTTACCTATGTGCTAGTACTGTATTCCTTAAAGCTGAGCAGTATTCCACTGTATGTATGTACCACATTTTGTTTGTCCATTCATCTGTTGATGGACATTTGGGTTGATTTCAGCTTTTGGTAATAGTGAATAATGCTGTTATGAACATTGTTGTGCCCATATTGGTTCATGCTCATTTCCAGTTCTTCTGGGTATATACCCAGCAATGGAATTTCTGGATCATATGGCAAATCTATAAGTAGTGTTTTGAGGAACTGCCAAACTGTGCTCCAGAATGGCTCAATCCTTCTACATTCCTCCCACATCCGCTCCAATACTTGTACACCTCTGATTTTAAATAGCCACAAGTCTGAGTGTAAGATGGTATCTCATTGTAGTTTTGATTGGCATTTCTCTAATAGTTAGTGATGTTGAGCATTTTTCCACGTGCTTTTTGGCCATTTGTATTTCTACCTGGGAGAAGTGTCTGTTCAAATCTCTTACCCGTTTTTGAAATTGTTTATCTTTTTATTTTCGAGGTATAGGATTTCTTTACACATGCTGGATGATAGGCTCCTATCAGATATATGATTACCAAATATTTTCTCCCATTGTGTAGGCTGCCTTTTCGCTTTCTTGAAAAACCCTTTTGAAGTAGAAAAGGCTTTAATTTTGAGGAAGTCCCATTTATCTATCTTTTCTTTCATAGCTCATGCTTTGGGTGTGAAGTTCATGAAGTGATTTCCTATTACAAGGTCCTGTAGATGCTTCTCTACATTGTCTTCCAAGGTCTTTAAGGTCTTGGCTCTAATATTTAGATCATTGATCTACCTTGAGTTGATTTTTGTATAAGGTGTGAGATGGTATTCCTCTCTCATTCTTTTACATGTGGATATCCAGTTCTCCAAGCACCATTTGTTGAAGAGGTCATTCTCTCCCATTTGAGTGGGCTTGATGACCTTGTTGACTATCAGATGCCTGTATATGCAAGGATATATATCAGAACTCTCAGTTTGGTTCCATTGGTCAATATGTTTATCCTTGTGCAATACCATGCATTTTTTTTTTTTTTACCACTATAGCTTTGTCATATGTTTTAAAGTCAGGTATTGTGATTCCTCCTATTTCATTTTTCTTTTTCAATATGTCTTTGGCTATTCAAGGCCTCTTTCCCTTCCCAATAAATTTTATAGTTTTTCCAGTTCATTAAAAAATGCTGTGTTCACTTTTATTTGGATTGCATTAAATTTGTACATAAGTTTGGGTAGGATAGACATCTTAATGATATTTAGTCTTCCAGTCCATGAACAGGAAATATTGTTCTATTTAATTCTTTGATTTCCTTTAACAGCATTATGTAGTTTTCTGTGTTTAAGTCTTTCACATATTTAAATTTATTGCTAGGTATTTGATTCTTGATTTCCTCCTCAGATTGCTCATTTTTGATATACAGAAATGCTACTGATTTGTGTGCATTGATCTTATAATCCGCAACATTACTGAACTCATTTATAAGTTCTAGAAGCTTTGTTGTAGAATTCTCAGGGCTTTCTATGTATAGGATCATGTCATCTGCAAAGAGTGAAATTTTGACTTCTTCCTTTCCAATGTGGATGCCTTTTATATCTGGTTCTTGCCTCAGTGCTCGAGCAAGTACTTCTAACACAATGTTAATTAGAAGGGGTAATAATGGGCATACTTGTTTTGTTCCTGATTGTAGAGGGAAAGATTTTAGGACTTCACCATTGTAAATGATATTAGGTGTGTGTTTTTCTTATATACCCTTTATCATGTTCAGAAAGGTTCCTTCTATTCCTATCTTTTGTAGTGTTTCTATCAAGAAAGGGTGCTGTATTTTGTCAAATGCTTTTTCTGCATCTATAGATATGATCACATGATTTTTTCTTTTTGGTCTATCAACATAATTGATTTTCTTATGTTGAAACATCCTTGCATACTAGGAATGAAACCCACTTTGTCATGGTGTATAATTCATTTAATGTGTTGTTGAATATGATTAGCAAATATTTTTTGAGGATTTTAACATCTAGGTTCATTAGAGAGATTGGCCTATAATTTTCATTTCTTGTGGTGTCTTCGTTTGGCTTTGGTAATAGGGTAATATTGGCATCATAAAATGACTTTTGTAATGTTCCTTCTATTTCAATTTTTTGGAAGAGTTTAAGCAAGATTGGTGTTAGTTCTTTCTGGAGTGTTTGGTAGAATTCACCTGTGAAGCCATTTTGCCAGGGCTGCTCTTAGTTGGGAGTTTTATTTGTTTTTGTTTTTGTTTTTTTGCAATTCTAAAAGATTTATTGTTTTTGCCCTTCTACATTTATTTTTTTCCCACATTCTACTGAATTTATTCATTTTTTAAAAAATATTACATTAAAAAAATATGAGGTCACCATTCACTCCCATAGCCCCCACCCCAGCACTCCCCCACAGTAACACTCTCCCCCATCATCATGACACATCCATTGCATCTGGTGAGTACATCTCTGGGCATCACTGCACCCCATGGCCTGTGGTCCACACCATAGCCCACACTCTCCCACGTTCCATCCAATGGGCCATGGGAGGACATACAATGTCCGGCAATTGTTCCTGGAGCACCACCCAGGACAACTCCAAGTCCCGAAAATGCTTCCACATCTCACCTCTTCCTCCGATTCCCCGCACCCAGCAGACACCATGGCCACTTTTTCCACACCAGTGCCACATTTTCTTGATTATTAACCACAATAGTTCATGAATAGGATATCACTAAGTCCACTCTAATCTTTACTGTATTCCTCCTTCCTGTGGACCTTGGCTTGGTTGTGTCCATTCCACATCTATGTCAAGAGGGGGCTTAGATTCCACGTGGATACTGGATGCAATCCTCCTGCTTTCATTTGTAGCCATTCTAGGCTCCATGGTGTGGTGGTTGACATTCTTCAACTCCATGTTAGCTGAGTGGGGTAAGTCCAATAAACCAGAGTGTAGGAACTGAAGTCTGTTGAGGCTCTGGGCCTGGCTATCATATTGTCAGTCCAGAGATTCAAATCCCCTAGATATATCTTAAACCCCAGCACCAACTACAATTCCAGTAAAGTAGCATGAAAGGCTTGTGAAAAGAGATCCCATCTGAGTCCAGCTCCATCACGTAGAAACACCAGCTCCAAAGAAGGGCCAACTGACATGGCAGTGAACCCCATCTGCCAAGATCATAGAACCTGTGGGTCTCTTTAGCCCTCAAAAGGACCAATACCTGGGGTTGTATCTACTTTTTCTGTCTCTGAGACTCTGCTCAGGTGTGCATAAGGGCAATCCTTCTGACAACCTCCAGACTCTTTTTTAGAGACTCATAGCCATATGAACTCATTTGTCCTTTCCATTTCCCCCTTCCTTTAGGTCAAACAGCATTTTTAACTCCTGTTATTATATGTAGACAGGGATATTCTGCTGGTCTGTGTTGAACCTTTAATTCAAGGTCATTTTCTAGTTACGTCATTAGCTGGTACTTGGTAGTGGTCCCCTGGTGCCAGGGAGGCTCATCCCCAGGTGTCATGTCCCATGGTGGGGGGAAGGCATTGCATTTACATGCTGAGTTTGGCTTCGAGACTGGTCACATTTGAGTAACACGGAGGCTGTCACGAGGGAACTCTTAGGCACAGTGCTGCTCTAGGCCTTGTTCTTATTTCAGGTGTATAGGCTCACAAGCATAGTCATTAGTATCAGGGGCTCATTGTTGGACCCTCATTCCTTCCTGGTCCTTACCGTTGCACCTGGGTGACTGCCGCTGCTCCCCTAGGGACCACGACAGAGGCCCCCTGGGCCAGGAACCCAGTACCCCCCCAGCTGTTGTTTTTAATTGTTTCCACTATGAGCATATCCAAACATTTCAATGCACCCTGGACACATGCCCTGTATAACTCCCTGTCAACCATATATTGCCTGTCAATAACATCCTATACCAGTATTCCTCCGCTGCCATTGTTGAACCACTCTGTGATCCAAAACTTCCTGAAAAGTGAAGCCAAATATAATGTCAGGTTCCCTACTAGTAAAATGGAATATAGTGATGAGTTTAAAGGTTAGATATAGAATACATATTGATTTGGAAAAATTCTACATCCTTTTTCTTTTCTTTTTTCCTTATTATTGAGCTTCTCTTCACAAGAGCCTTAGATCACAGTAATTCATATATACAATATACAGTACTCCCACATATCCAATATAAAACCTTTTCCCTTCCACAGTGATAATCTTTTAACTTATTCATATCATATTTACTGAAACTGATGTACAGATATTGAGACAATAGCTTTCAAAAAAGGTAACATTTGTGTTTACATTGTGGTTCATACTTTAGGCTATACAGTTTTCTAAATTTTTTAGTTATCCTATGTTTTACATTATTAGTCTGTCCTCCCCCATATGTTTTTGGTGTAATATTACATGTTTTATATCCATCCTTGTGTACTTTTGTGAAACACTTCTTTTGCCCTCACATTTACTTTGGTTCCATCTATTCAATATCTATTTCCCCCTTCCCTTGGGCCCCACAGTGGCAGTCAATCTTCATTTCTTGAGGAGCCATGTTCAGAGATCCTTGCACCAGTGTTGAGGGCTTGACTTGCTCAACTGCCCTAATGCCCTGGGAGCCACCCTTTCTCTTGAGAGATACAGTTCCCTCTATTTGATGGCATTAGTCAGTTGGGAGGTTTTTAATGACTGATTCTATCTCTTAACTTGTGATTGGTTTGTTGAGATCATTAGTTTCTTCTTTTGTCAATGTGCTCAGCCTATGTGTTTCTAGGAATTTGTCAGTTTTCTCTAAATTGTCCTTGTTAGCATATAGTTTTTCAAAGAATCCTCTTATGATACCCTTTATTTCTGTGGGGTCAGTGGTGATGTCCCCTTTCTTGGTCTTATTTTTTGTATTCGCTTCTCTTTTTTTCTTTGTCAGTCTAGGTAAGGGTTTGTCAATTTTATTTATCTTCTCAAAGAACCAGCTCTTTGTTTTGTTTTTCTAGTGCTTCCTTATTTTCGGTTTTATTTCTGCTCTGATAGTTGTTCTTTCTTTCTCCTTTGGGGTTCATTTGTTGATTTCTTACTAATTTGCCCAAGTGTGCAGTTAGGCCCTTGATTTTAACTATTTCTTCTTTTTTGATACGTGAATTCATGGCTATAAATTTCCCTGTCAGTACAGCTTTTGCTGTGTTCCATAAATTTTGATAGGTTGTGTTGTCATTTTCATTAGTTTTAAGGTAAGTAAATGAACTCACCACAGAGAATAATGACTCTCAGTCTCTATGAGAGAAAGCACCCACACATTGCTGGGAACCCTCAATATGCCCTTGTAAGTTTATTTAGCACTTCCTACTGTCCCTCTCCCTTAGGTGTATTGCAAAGTACTAGTGAATTGCCTGATTCCACCTTTTCCCTGACCAATTTTCCCTATCCCAGGGAGGTTAGGCAAACCAGGCAGCCTCAGCAGATTCACCTCCCTCCCTTTCTGGTTTCTACTCAAGTCAGCTGGTATGCTCCACAAAGCTCAGAAAAGTAGATCTAGACAATCAAACGTGCACTCATGGGCCCCCTCTCCATCTTTCACCAGAACCATCCTACTCGCAGAGTTTGTCTCCTTCAGCAGAGTGACCAGCAGAGTTTGAGGAACACTGTGGCTTCCTGATCTGTGCAAGGGGCTTAGCCATCCCACAGCTCTAGATTCAAGTGCCAGAAACTCATGGTTTTAAGTTGAGCAATCCCTCTTTTTTGCCACTCTCTCCAGATTGATGTCCTGAAGCCTCCTGCTTTGTAGGTTCCCAAAACAGCTCATTCAGGCAGGATTTTGTCCCCAGTCAGCCTTTTTTTGTTGTTGTAGGAGAGCTGATGTGGGTGTACTCACTCTGATGCCATCTTGCCCCTCTCCCATATTTTCGATGTTACTTACATGGAATCTAAAATTTCTCTATAAATTTATTATATGGGGAAAAGAGAGAATAAAAAAGGGAATGGAGCCAAATTTCTACACAAGTGGTCCTGCTGATCACCAGCAGTCCCTGGCAGAAATACAAGGTTTGACTAGAGACATAGAGAGATACTGACTGTGGAGTTCTGATTCCCTTCCTCAAACCGAGAATCTAAATCTAGAAAACACCACCACTGTGTGGGAAATGGCCAGGGTCCATCTGTAGGGAGCCACTAATGGCCAGAAGAAGTCCATAATTGGCTTCCTCTGACCATTAATGCTCCCTTACACCTTGGAGATAGCACAGAAGTGAAGCAGAGATGGGTGGAATTCTGAAGAAAAAATGACATCAGGCTTATATTTGTCTTGAACTGTGTTGAAAGGGCAGGTACACTGCCCTGAAATAGATTTGTGTTTTTGAGGGCACTGGGCATAATGATGGACATGAAGTTTCTCCAAGTCTTTCCTTCTGTGTGACTATTTTAGAGAAAGGAAATGCTCCTGTGCTAAGATTCTTAACTGAAGGGTAATGTATTATACTTCAGAGAACAGCGGGGCACGCAGGAGGGATTAGGTGTAGGGATGTTTGACATTACTCAGTGCTAGAGGGCTAGAACAAAAGCTACCACAATGCAGCATGACATTTCCATGTCTCGGTTTCTAGTAAAGTTAATGGGTGGCTAGGAGGTTAGGTTTAAGGAATAGATTGAGGAAAAGAGGCTTCCTCCTTGTACAGATTGGGATGTTCTTCTGTGTATGAAGGAGAGGAAGGATTAAAAATCACTTTTCATCATCAGTGTGAAAACTGCTTATAATCTAGGAAAGTAAATGCAGTGTTACTCAGATGGAATGAGATGAGACAATAAGGACGTATTACCTTTGCTCTTCTACAAAAATGCAAACCTCAAAGAGTAGCTACACCTTTCATCTAGCCACTCAGGAAAGAAATGTAAAAGAAATGTGTGGAGCAATCCTCTCTCTGTTCCACATGGGAACTATGCCCCATTAATCATGAATCTACTTGGTTTATCATTGAAAGTTGCTCCCTCTATGTGAAAAATACTTCCTCATTCTGCCTACTCAACTTTCAAGGTTAATTCCTCATGATCACCACTCTCATAATTTTTAAAGAATGCTTCCTGAGATAGGTTCTGTCTACATTTTCCCCAATCAAATGTAAAGTTTAGTTCTATTTTAAACCTCTGTACTTCAGGATCAAGGAATAACAAAATTTATAATTTAATAGCACTTTGTTTTAAATACACTAATGACAAAAAAAAAATGCCACTTTTTCCAAAACTACACATCCACAAAGTAGTACAATATGTGGCATATCACCTATGCTCAATAATAGCCTAAAAGTAAATAATTTTGTCCTCCCTTGGCCCACTGGGTGGGAATGTGGGAGTGGGGGCAATGATGTGGACCACTGACCATGAGGTGCAGGGGTGCTCAGAGATGTATTCACCAAATGCAATGAATGTCACATGATGATGGAGGAGGTTGTTGTTATGGGGGGAGGAGTGGGGTGAGGGGGTTGGGGGGCATATGGGGACCTCATATTTTTTTAATGTAATATTAAAAAATAAATGAAGACAAAATAATAAAATAAATAACTAAATAATTTTGTTAATTCTGCTTCCTTCTCATCTCTCTTTTCCATCCATTTCTTCCCCACAATTTCACCACAAATACGCTATGCCCACATGACAATCATATAGTTCTTAAACTTCGACAATGTCTTTCTTAATTACTTCACTCCATTTTGGTAGGAAGGCTCCTATGCAAACACTATATAAACCCCTCTCTCCCCAATTTTAAATTCTCCAATGGCTTGCCATTTTTCCACTAGATTTTGCATAAGGAGCTTGGACCTACCATGGCCTTTAGGCCTGAAATCGACTAGCCTGACACTCTGTCCAATCCTGTCCACTCCACTCAATTGCTATGCTGTCTGCTCTCAATTCGTGCAGCATAGCATGATCTGTTATATCTCTGGAATGCTATATGTGTTTCTTTATCCTGAAAAACAAAAGTCTACTAAAACTATCCCTATCTCCACCAGTATTTTAGGACTTTGGCCAATCATATTTTAAAAATATTAGCCAAAATATCAGTACTTTTAAAAGAGTGTCCTCATCTGCACCAATGAAGTTGGTGAGGATTATGTACACTAATTATCTTATAGTTATTTCCCTATATGTTCTCTTCTAAATAGCATTTATCTTCCCCTGGAAATGCCAAGCTGTCTGTTCATTTACTAGTATAACTCCACATCTTAGGTAGTCCTGACCCTGAGTTGACTAGCAATATATGTTAATTTCTTTAAAAAAAAGAAGTAGAAAGAGATCATCACTTGTTAAAAGAACATTGCAGTGTATCTAGCCAGAAAAGACATGGAACTTAAAAGAGAACCTTGAAAATTGAGTATTTGATTGCCTAAAATGCTTGTTGCTACAACCAGAATGTACCTTTTTTTCCCCAGAAGGGTGTATTTTAAAAAGAAAGAAAATGCAAAAATATTTTTATAAGAAAATCTCTGGGTTTTTAAATACTTTTTTTGGAGGTATCAGAGATAAAACCCAGGACCTCATACATGCAAGGCAGATGCTCAACCATGGAGCTGCACCAGCTCTGCTAAAAATCTTTTTTAAATTAAAATATATTGCTTGATTTTGCTTCAGATATAACTTGTTCTGAGAGTACCCTAAAATTTCAGGCTTTCAATATTATTAAAAATAGGTAAAAACACAACCTAGCCACAATAAAATCAGTAATGAAAGAAGATCATTCCTTTCAGTGAGCCATACCATTTGGAATTGGTAAGAGGTTTAGCCATTAGAACATCAGCTAATTCTGACTTCAAGGCATTGATCCTAGATGGTTTTTTCCTTGTGTGGTACTAAAGTTTACAAACTGCAGAACTGAAAATATTTGATAAATGTCATGCCTTCATTACATTTTCTTAATCAGCATCCAATTTAAACAGTGTGTATATTTTCTATTATATGTATAAATGATATCATCTGCATAGGAAGATTTTCTCCCATCAAATGGTATTTTTACTCCTTTTTTTAAACAGAAGTTGTGGGTTTACAAAAAAATCATGCATAAAATATAGAGTTCCCAAATACCACGCTACTAGTATGGTATTTGTTATAATTCATGAAAGAACATTTTTGTAATTGTCTTAACTACAATCCATTGCATACCATAGGGTTCACAGTTTATGTCATACAGCCTTATTTTTCAAAAATTTTACTCTAGTAACATATATACAATGGAAAACTTCTCATTTTCACCAAATTCATATATAATCAAGTGCAGTTAATTGCATTCACAACAATGTGCAAAAATTACCACCATCCACTACCAAAACTGTACACTTAACCCAAATAGAAACACTGCACAATCTAAGCATTAACTCTTCCTTTCCTACATCCTTCCCAGCCCCTAGTAATCTATATTCTAGATTCTGACTGTATGAGTTTGATCTATTCTAATTATACCATATCAGTCCTTTTGTGACTATTTCACTTGCCATGATGCCTTCAAGCTTCACCAATGTTATCACATGTTATCAGAACTTCATTCTGTTTTACAACTAAATAATATTCCATTGTATGTGTACACCATATTTTATTTATCCATTCATCAGTTAATGGACACATGAGTTGCTGCTACCTTTTGGCAATGGTGAAAAATTATGCCACAAACATTGGTGTGCAATATCTGTTCAAATCTCTGCTTTAAGATCTTTTAGATATATTCCAAGAAGTAGGAATTCTGGTCATATGGTAATTTTATACCTTGCTTTTCTGAGGTACACCAAACGGTCTTTCACAGCATCTGCACCATTTGATATTCCAACCAACAGTCAATGCATGTTCCTATTTTTCCATATCCCCTCCTGTTGGAAACTGAGGCACAGTGATCTCACAAGGAGAGATTTGCTGTTTCCATGGCTAGGCTTGCAACCTAAGGAATGAGGTAATTAAGAGTTCCTGGCAAACAGGATAAAGCTGGGAAAGGCTGAAAGGAAAGAAGTGCAGATAACATTTGTGTATGAAAGAGAACACTTAACCTTTGTACCTTGAGATATGTTTTTTTTAAATTCCTTAGACTATGAGTAATGCTGATGGTTAACTGCATGTTACTGCTTCTACCCCCGTGGACTGGGGTATATACAGAGGCCCTTGTGAACAATGAAGTTGTCTGATGAGTCTCTACTCACAGACCCCCTGATCACAGCTCTCTCGTTCTTTCTTTCACTTTCCCTTTTCTCTTTCTTTCCTTCCAGATACCCTTCAGGTCCAAATATCCAATACTCTCCATCTTTAATTTTCCATTTTTTAAAGAGCAGCCATTCTAATTAGTGATAATTGCTACCTCACTGTGGTTTTCTTTTCTTTTTTTCTCTTTTTTTTTTTCTTTTTTTTGAGGTACCAGGACTAGGGTATGAACCTGGGATCCTGGAACCTCATATGTGGGAAGCCAGTGCTCACTCACTGAGCGACATCAGCTCCATGAGTTGGTTTTTCCATCTGTTTGCTTGATTTTTGGTCACTGTTTGTTTTTAAGGAGGCACAGGGAACTGAACCCAGGACCTCATATGTGGGACTCAGGTGCTCAATTGCTTGAGCCACATCATTCCCCTCACTGTGGTTCTGCTTCCATTTCCCTACTAGGTAATGATGTTGAGTATCTTTTCATGTGCTCCTTGTCAATTTGTATATCCTCTTTGGAGAAATGTCTGTTGCCAATTTTTAAAACATTTTTTACTGTTGAGTTGTCAGATTTTCTTATATATTCAGGATATTAAACCCTTAATGGATATGTGTTTCCAAATATTTTCTCCCATTCAGGCTTTCTTTTCAGTTTTGTGATGAAGTCCTTCAATTTTCAAAAGGTTTTAATTTTTATGAGGTTGCATTTATGTTTTTATTCTTTTGTTGCTTGTAATTTGGGTGTAAAGTCTAAGAAAACATTGTTCAATACAAGATACTGAAGATGCTTTTCTTTTAGGAGTTTCATATTTCTGGTTCTTAGTTTTGGTTTTTGATCAACTTTGACTTAATTTTTGTGTATTATAGTGTGAGGTAGAGGTACCCCTTCATTTTTTGCACATGGATATCCAGTTCTCCCAGCAACATTTTTTTGAAGAGACTGTCTTTCACAGTTGAGTGGACTCAGCAACCTTGTCAAAAATCAATTTGAAATAGATCTCAAGGTCTATTTCTGAACTTTCACTTGGATTCCTTTGTCTATAAATATATATCCTTATGCCAACATCATGCTCTTTTGATTACTGCAACTATGTAATGTTTTTTTAGTTTTATTTTTTAGGAGGTACCGGTGATTGAACCCAGAACCTCATATATGGGAAGCAGGTGCTTAACCACTCAGCTACATCTGCTCACCAATGAAAGTTGTCTCTTATTTGTTTGTTTTTAGGAGATAGCATATGTAGCTAAAATAGGTGAGCACCTGCTTCCCATGTACTAAGCTTTAAATGCAGGAAGTGTGGGTCCTCCAACTTCATTCTTTTTGAAGATGGTTTTTGCTGTTCAGGAACTCTTACCCTTCCAAATAAATTTTTTTTTTTTAAAGATTATTTATTTATTTAATTCCCCTCCCCTCCCCCAGTTGTCTGTTTTCTGTGTCTTTTTGCTGCGTCTTGTTTCTTTGTCCGCTTCTGTTGTCGTCAGCGGCACGGGAAGTGTGGGCGGCGCCATTCCTCGGCAGGCTGCTCCCTCCTTCGCGCTGGGCGGCTCTCCTTATGGGTGCACTACTTGCGTGTGGGGCTCCCCTACGCGGGGGACACCCCTGTGTGGCACGGCACTCCTTGCGCGCATCAGCGCTGCACATGGGCCAGCACCACGCGGGTCAAGGAGGCCCGGGGTTTGAACCACGGACCTCCCATGTGGTAGACGGACGCCCTAACCACTGGGCCAAAGTCCGTTTCCCCCAAATAAATTTAACAATTAGCTTTTTCTTTTCTGCAAAGAAGGTTGTTGGAATTTTTATTGGAAGTGTGTTAATGTAAGTCATTTTGGGTAGAAATGACATCTTAAAAATATTAGCCTTGCAATCCATGAGTATGAATATCCTTCCAATTATTTTGATCTTGATTTCCTTTACCAAAGTACTCCATTCCTAGGTATATAAGCAATAGCAATGAAAACATAGGCGCATCCAAAAACTCAACAAGGTTTAATAGCAGAATTACTCATAATATCCAAAAGTTGAAAATAACCCAACTATCCATCAATAGAGGTATAGGCTAAAATCTGGGGTATAAAAAGAATTCACAGCAAGAACTTGGCAATTTATATATATATATATATATATATACCATATATATATGGTATTTCTGTAAACCAACAATTTCCCTAAGAAAAAATAATGAAAATAATTATATAGCTAAAATAATTATGTAGCTATAGAATAGAATAAAGGGGTAATAAATGAAAGGCTGACTACTAATAAAAACAGAAGATAGAGGGGAATGGCATTAGATCTTTAGATGGCTATTATACGATAACTGGCAAAGTTTTATTCTATACTGAAAAAGAATTCCTTTAAGATGAGGTGAAATGAACACTTTTCCAGATGAGTAAAAACTGAGAAACTTTGCTAGCAGCAACCAATTGAAAAAGAAATGCAAAAGTACATCTTCAAGCAGAAAGAAAATCACCCAAGATGGAAGATTCAAGATTCAGGATGGATTGACAGCAATAAATGTTTATGAAACTCATATATCTAAATAATGTTGAATGAATAAGGTAATACTAATGATATATGTGGGCAAGGATATTAATAAAGGATTAATATACACCATAAAATAGTAGATACCAAATGTTAAGTAAATGGATATAAAGTGTTTAAAATACATTATTTGGGAAGTTGGTGAAGAATAATTAACTTCGGATTCAATAAGAGAAGGAAAAAAGTTGTAATTACCCAGGTAAATTCTAAAAGAATAGTAAAATAAGACATCTCATCTAAATAAAAGTGGAAAACAGAACAAAAATTATCAGTTCAAAAGAAGGCATTCAGGAGAATAAAGAATGCAGAAGAGAGGGCACAAGTAGCACAAGAAAACAAGGCAGATTTAAGGACAATAATTATATAAAATTATATCTATTTAATTATATTCAACAGTAACTGCATATAGATGTTCCTTTTAACCAAAATTTTCAAGCGCATATGAAAATAAATATATCTGTGTAGATGTACAGATCTGAGAAACTCATCTAAGGACATACAGCAAAATTGACAGTAAAAGGTAGAAAACAATATAACATGTAAACACTTTTCTTTTTAATTCGCTACTCTGGCTGACACATTCCCACTAGTCTTTTTTTTTCTCTCCCCTTCCCCCACCCCCCCAGTTGTATGCTCTCTGTGTCCATCTGTTGTGTGTTCTTCTGTGAACGCCTCTATCCTTATCAGCAGCACTGGGAATCTGTGTCTCTTTTTGTTGCATCATCTTGCTGCATCAGGTCTCCATGTGTGTGGTGCCATTCTTCGGCAGGCTGCACTTTCTTTCCCACAGGGCGGCTCTCCTAACGGGGTGCACTCCTTGCACGTGGGGCTCCCCTACACAGGGGACACCCCTGCGTGGCACGGCACTCCTTGTGCACATCAGCACTGTGCATGGGCCAGCTCCACAGCAGTCAAGGAGGCCTGGGGTTTGAACTGCAGACCTCCCATCTGGTAGGCACTCTAATCAGTGGGCCAAGTCCACTTCCCTGTAAACACTTTTGAAATAACACACTGTTCATGAGGTGGTAACTGCACATCAGGTTAAGGAAAGACATGAGGTTACATCAGTTGCACCTCTGGTCAGGATATGGATGAGATGGTCGTGCCTTGGAAGGCATTGGAGGCTTTAATGAAAGGAAGAATTGCCCAGGGTAAATGCCCATATCTTTTTTATTGTATTAAAAAATAGTAGTGGGTGAAGTGGTAGAAAAGATCCACAATGTCCTGCTTTGGGATGTAAACAGCAGCACAGCATAAGCCTTGGAGACTAAGGTTGCCAGAAGAATGGAAGCCCAGCAATGAGACACCATGACAGAATATAAAGGGAACACAAAGAATTACCAAGGAAAGACAAAGGACGGGGCAGGGCCACCAACCCACATAGCAATGTGGCTTTGATTAGCAAAGAAGAGCAGGACTGTGGATTCCCTCCAGGGGTCTTAAGCCCTATATCCCCATTAGGGTGCATGGGGATAAAGAGGATGAAAACCTTGATAAAGGTGCCCAAGTTGCAGAATCCCACACAGTGGATGACAAAAGGCATTCCTACTGATGGTATGGCTTGGTTCATGGAGAAAACTGAAAAATGTGAGTTTTATGATAGATAAAAACTGCCATAAACACATACTCTGGATATGGGAGATCAATTCTCTTGCATAATGTGGCAGCTGAAATGACTTTTGTTGCTGCAAAAGTGTTCAGATATCCATCTAGACTCTCATCAGATCTAGAAACATAATTTACCACACAAGGAACCCAACGATAGGCATACTCTCACCACCTGTGATCTGGTGTGAGGACCCTCGAACAGATAACTCAAATAACAACTACATTCTCCATTACTGACATATTTTTCTTTATTTAAATTTTTTTGAGGTACTGAGGCCAGGAATTGAACCTGGAATCTTATATGTGAGAAGCCAATGCTTAAAGTATGAGCCACATCATCTCCCCTGAGATGGTTTTTTCATTTATTGACTTGTTTGGGTTTTTTCTCTCTCTCTTTTTTAGGAGACTAAAAAACACTGAACTGAACCCAGAACCTCCCATGTGGGAAGCAGGTGCTCAACTGCTTGAACAACATCCATTCCCCAATATTCTATTTTTCATTCCTTTGCAAATTTTAATGGCATTTTAAATGGCATTTTTAAAGAACCGTATTCATGAACATACAACTCTTATTTCTAGAATGTGTTTTTATCTGTGTTTGTTTTCATCCTTGCCATGATCATATGTATATTATAATACCAAGATAATAGTTGAGTAATAATTTTGTATTCTAAATGTATGAGTTAACACTCAAAGATGTTTTCTGATTTACTCAAATCTTAGTGTTTAGAAATGCATAGAAACATAAAATGTGGCCAACATATTAGATTTTCAGAAACAACATTTGTTGCTTACATGTATGCAGGTACTAAATTATTGAGCAAAATCGCACTTCCATATTACTTCTTATAAATACTCATAATTTAATATACCTGTGTCACTTCACAATTCTACACTGTTTATACCAATATCACTTCACAATTCTACACTGTTTTCTTACATAATTTCAATAAATCCTGTTCAAAGTTCTTGATGAAAGCCCAGAGTATTTTATTTTATGTCACACAGTGGATTTTCTCATGTGAAATCCAGCTGAAGATTTTCCTAAACTGACTTTAGGATTGTTGTTTCCTCAGCATAACATCCATGCTAAGGGATGAGTGATCACTGAAGACATGCCTTCAGTCATGATACTTAAAAGAGTTTTATACTCTGTGGATTCTCACTTGCCCTACAATTGATGCAGTATGAATAAATGATTTTGTGATTTTTCATGAATAGCATCTCCTACATGAATTATCTGGCATTCCCTCAAGGGACTTCAATCTCTGGTAAAGAGTTTTCTCTCTATCAGTTTCCTTACATTTATATTATGGATTCTCTCATGTGTATTACCAGACCACCTATTAAAGTTTTTTGCTACATTAATGATATTTATATTCGTTCTCTCCTGTTGAATTGGCTTAAACTGATAAAGTAGTCAGGATGACTAAAGGCTCCACCAGATCAATCACAAACAGTATTTCAACATTGTGTGAGTTCTCTAGTATGTTTAAAGGTTAAGTCAAGGACTGGAATCTCTTCCATATTCAAAACACATATCATATATATTCTCTCATATAATCTAGGCTCAGGACATTGACTGAAGTCTTTTACATACATGGCATTCATAGGGTTTCTCTCTAGTTTGAGGTAAATAAGTGTTGCTTTAGTTTAAAAAATACTCTATTTCCCCATATAAATGATATTTTTATGGTATCTCTCCAGATTTCTCATGTTGTCTCAGCACAGAACACCAAGTAAGGGTTTTCCTGCATAGATGTCATTGATTAGATTTCTCTCCAGTGTTATTCCTCTCACATCATCTATGGTTAGAATAGTGAAGTATGTCCAACACAAATGGCATTCATAAAGTTTTTTCTCCATTGTGAGTTCTCTCATGTTGTCTCAAGACAGGACCTCAAATGAAAGCTTTCCCACATAGATGACAGTTATACAATTTCTCCCCAGGGTGAATCTTCTCATGATATCTAGGGTTAGAATGATGGGGTAAGGATTTCCCACATGAATGATAGTCATGGGGTTTCTTTTCAGTGTGAGTTCTCTCATGTTGTCTAAGGGCAGAACAAGGGAAGTCTTTCCATCATAGAGATGTTCACAAAGACCCTTTCCAGTTTGAGTTCTCTTGTCTTGTAAGAATGAGTGATTATTTCTAACAGATAGCATATATAGGGTTTCTTTCAAGTGTGTGTTCTTGCATGTCCTCTAAGGGTAAGAGAATGGCTGAAGGCTTTCCCACATAGACAGCATTCATAAGTTTTCTTTCCAGTGTGAATTCTCTCATTTACTCTCAGGGGAGAATGAGTGAAGGATTTTCCAGATGAATGACATTCATAGGTTTTCTCACCAGTGTAAATCCTCTCAGGATTTAACACTAGAATAATGGGTGAAGGACTTCCCACATGAACAAAATTCATGGGGTTTCTCACTAGTGTGAGTCCTCTCACTTATCTAAGGCAAGAAGAATGGATGAAGGATTTCCCACATGGATGACATTCATAGGGTTTCTTTCCAGTATGCGCTCTCTCATAATTTCTAAAGTAAGAGCAAATGAAGGTGTTCACACACAGATGACATTCATAAGCTTTCTCTCTAGTGTAAGTTCTCTCATGTTCTTTCAGGGTAAAACTTTGAGTTAAGGCTTTCCCACAGACATGACATTCATAGGATTTCTCTCCAGTGTGAGCCCTCTCATGTCATCTCATGTAAGAATATCAAGTGTAGGCTCTCCCACATAGGTGGCATTCACATGGATTCTCTCTGATGTGAGTTCCATTGCACTGTACAAGGCAAGAGCTTTAAATAAATGATTTGCAAATCAAATGACAAATGTGATTGACTTTTATTAGGAATTTCCTTTGTTGATAAAAAGATGATCAGTTACTGAGATATTTTCCAAAGAGATTCATGCAATAAGGTTTCCTTTCCTTATAACTTAACACATTTGGGGTCACTCTAGATCTGTGAGTAAAGACTTCAGACAATTCACTACATGTAATATCATTCTTTTCAGTATGAGATTTCTGCTTCCAGGAGATGAGAGACCATAAAATATTTTTCCATAAATATCCATTCATATACATAGTAAATCTAGACTAATATTCAGCGATAGTCTCCAATTAAAATCTTTCCCATAGTAGTTAATTGCCATGTTATTTTCTTTCAGGTATAGAGGTCTTCTCTTTTGTAGCATCCCAATTGCATAGCTATCTCATCAGTTTTGAAGGCCTTATAAGCTCTCAAAGATTAAGTATATGACCCATGTTTATGCAATTATCATTTTTATAAAAACCTAGGCTATACTTTTTTTTTCAAGTTAATGTTGCCCAAATTCAAACTGTCACAGACTTTTTGGATTAGCACTTAAAGCCAATTTACTTACGTTTAGGTGACAATACTGAATTTTTTATTTATTCCCCTCCCAGGTATCTATGTGGAAGACCATGCTTAATACCCATGAAGCTTACCAAAAACATGATGGTGGATGTGTCTTTACTGCAGATAGGTTGAATGGATAACATTTCTGGTTTTGTAAGACCACTTTTGCTGCCTGAAATTTTTGGGAAAAAAATTCATTGCTACAGTTAGGGAAATGAAATGTTGAAAATCCAACATGGCCCTATAATTCTTTCAAATATGACACTTATCTGGGAAAGAATATCAAATTAAGGAATATTCCAGGCAGAAGAAAACTTTATACACTATTGACAATTAGAAAATATTTTCAATATTGAAATAGGGGAAAAAATTTTTAGAAAGATATGTAGGAAGATAAGAGAGAGAAAACCATGAAAGAAGTGGACCAGGAAAGAGCCATTAATGGAGAGTTTAAAATCAAGAGTAAAATAATTTCCATTTTGCCAAATCCACATCTGCATTTACAGAAAATGTAACTCACCTAAGGAAATCTTCAGTTGATATTTTCAAGAAAATATTCACTGGCCAGGTGCCTCCTTGCTGTGAAGCACAGGTCCCTAGAACTCACCTGAATTCTGGTTTTGGAAAAATCCAATTCCTTCTCTCCACAGTTCCTCTCTTTGCTCAAATTGGGAATGTACATCTGATTTCCATGCCTCATGTCCTGGTTGTAGGAAAAATACATGGTATTTTAAATTCTGTGCAGTTAACAGTATATCCTCATCAAGTCCAGGGAAGGTGACCACTTTGGTTTCCCAGACAGCATAAGGAAATGAGATGAAATCAGTTGACCTAAACAATAAAATTCTATTAGCATACAGTTTTGAAGTTATGAAAACCTCCAAATGAAGGTGTCATCAAATCTTTCCTTTCTCCCCAAGAATGTGGCATTCTGGCACTAACTGTTGGTGACCCTTGGTCCTTAGCTTGTCACTTGACAAGGCACATGAAAGTACCTCATGGTTTATTCTCTACTGGGTTTGTTAAATTTCAGCTGTCTTCTAATGGCCATTTCTCTCAGTGTCTGAATTTTATTCTCTTGAAAAGTACCTCAATATTAGGATTTAGTCTCATCCTGATTGAGGGGGGACACACCTTAACTGAAATATCCTTATCAAAATTTCCTACTTAGAATAAGTTTACACCCACAAGAATGGATTAGATGAGCATGTTTTTCTGTGGTATGTGCAGTTTCAAACTACCACACTCCACCATCTGGTCCCAAAAAGAGATGTTGTTTTAATAGACAAAACACATTCATTCCATTACAATATTTTAGAAAGCCTTAAGTCATTTTAAAACAAATGCTTAGTATAATATCTAATCAAAATTTGCTATGAGTGTGGTGTGACCTATGACACAATTTTCCTGTCTGTGGATCAGCGAAATCTAGAGAAGTTATTTCCTTCCAATAGACAAAGGAGGGTCATTTATTGGGAAAACATTTCCAATTCCAGAGGGAGAAATTGAAAGGATACTGGGGTCACAAATCCCAAACAACTGTGAAACCCTTTCAGATATACTCATTTAGATATCAAGGCCTGAAAGCCATCTATACGGAATGATATTTTGTCCTCTGGGAAAGATATAGTGGCACATCCACCCATTCCAAGAGCTTCTACAGCCACCATGCTCTCTCCAAACACCAGGGTGAAGGCTCCACACTGAGAATAATTTGGTGGTGGCCATACTATCTGCAACCCTTGGTGAATAGGCTCAACTCTCTAAGAAGGCGGGTGGCAGTCAGAGTCTCTGCAATCCCACAGGCACAGGTTCCAGCCTCTCAACAGTGTAATGCCAGCAGTCTCTCTGAACAATGGGGAAGAAGGCCCACTCACACAAAGCACCAGAGCAGACTCACCATTTCCACACATGTCAGAGGGCATGCTCCATTTACCTAAGAAGTCTTCGATCTGGACATCTGTTTCAATTGCTCTATCCTTCAAGTGATTTTTCCTTCAAGCTGTCTGTTTTCTTTGCCTTTTAATCCATGTTGGTAGTAGTTCCATTCATACAGATTTCACACAAAAAACACTGGCAGGTTTCCACTGAAGTCCAAATCATCAGACAGAAGGACTTTCCACGGATGTTTCCTGGATAACTACATTTTCAGTCCTGAATTGTACAGAAATTGTTGACTGGTTCCATGATCAAGTAAATGTCACATGGGTCACCATTCTCTGGGGACTCACATTCCAGAATCTCAGAATTTTCCAAACATCAATTTCTGGTTCATGCCCAGGTTCACCTCATTCCTCTCTAATTTTACTATAAATTGCAAGGAGAAACCAGCTGCACTTTCCACACTTAGATTAGAAATTACATTGGTTAAATATCCAAGTTCAACACTCTCAATGTCTGCCCTCCACCTGACATCAGTACTCAATTTTGCCAAGTTCTCTACTACTTTTAAACAAGGATTGCCTATCCTTCAGTTTCCTGTAATACATTCATCATTTCCTTCTAAGTTCTAACCAGAAGTACCTTTAGCATGCATATTTCTACCAACATCTCTTCAAAGCAATCTAGGCCTCTTAGAGTACCTTGAGAGGGACTCTTTAGTTTGGGCCTTCTGACTGCATGCTTCTACCCCAAATAAAAACCTTTTATAAAAGCCAACAGATTCCTGGTATTTTGCATCAGCATCACTTTGTCTAATACACCTGAAATAATGCTTCCATATTTTGAAAAAATTAACACTTTATTCAGAGCTGTTTCAGATTCACATAAAAATGAATACTTTAGATACTTCTAAAGTCTTGGCATCTTCCTCTTCCAACTTTCCCCTCCTTGCTCAGCAAACTGCATTAGTTGTTTAGTTTGCACAATTAAAGGGCCAATATCAATTCATCCCTATGAAGGCTCAATATTTCTTGAAAAGCTCTGCAGGCTATGACCAATGCATATTGCCCTGGACTGTGGAAAACAGCTGAGCAATCCCTCAAAAACTGAAACACAATTACCATAGGACCAGCAATCTAACAAATTTATAGACATACATATATACACATATATAGGTAACTATGTATTGAACAACGGGACTACAGATACTCACAAAACCAATGTTCATAGCAGCATTATTCACAATAGCCAACAGTCACAACTATGCAAGTGTCCACCAACAAATGAGGGAATACAATAAGAAAAAGTGCTATATCCATATAATGGAATTCAGTCATAGAAAGCAATGGAAGTTCTGAGACATCCTACTACATGGATGACATCCACATGATTATACTGAGTGACATTACATGACACAAAAGACAAAGTGTATGATTCTACATATGTGAAACATCTAGAAAAAGGAAACAGAGAAGGAAGGAGATTAAAGATTATTAATAGGAATTAGGGGACAAGGGCAATGAGATTAATAGGTATAAGATAATGAGTTTTTGTTTCAAATAATGAAGAAATTTTGGAGATTAATGGCAGTGTTACAGATTTTTACTGTCATTAATGCCAATGAGTTCATTGTACCAATAAAAATGGTTAAAATGGGAATTGTCTTTATAGTGATGCCAACTGAAAGGATCCTAACAAAATCTTATAAAATACATGGAATGGGCAATTCTGTAATGAACTTGATGTCAAGGAGATACAGGAAATTGAGTTGGGCTTCGATATGGGCAGAAGGGTAGGGCCTCTGTGTTTGAGCCAGTGTGTCATTTAGAACCATTATCAGATGAAATAGTTCACATTAATTTAGAGTGCCTTTAGCTCCAAAGGCAAGGACTTTACTTCTGGTAATTTTCCTGTTCTCATTAGTCTCTCTTTCTTGCATAAAGGAGGTCTGAGTAGCATCACGTGTGCTTTCTAACCAATGAGCCCTGATACTGTCCTAGTTAAGCCAAGTTTCCCAGCTAATGCAGGCACTGCCCCCAGTGTACTTGATGGCTACACTGTGTCCCATGGCAGACCTGATGGATGGGCCTCCTAGTGACAGGGAAGATGAGAAGACTCCCTCTAATGCTGAGGTAAGGCCATCTGTTTTTGTCTAAGACAGAAATGTTTCTTCCACACATTCCTTTTCACATTGAATACAGACCTTACTATAGTTGCACCTACAAACAGTAGCTGCTGTTTGGGGGAAGGAAGAACTGGGAGGGAGAATCCTACAAACAGATTCCTGACACGAGAGGGGTTTAAAAATGGCAGCATCTGGTTATAAACCCAAAAGAAAGGTTGTTTTAATGATCTCAGCACCATTTTCCCTCCTTTGACTGAGACTTTTGTAATTGCCTATTTTAGTAAATAGACTTGAGAGTCTCATCCTCCAGGAAGAGCTGGAGCCTTTCCCACAGGTGTCTCTCATGCTTATTCATGGAGTCTTTGACTTTACCACTGTTTCTCATCTTTTTTTTTTTTAATCACCCAGAATTGAAAAAAACACAACACGACATGATCCTATCCTATCCTCACTGTATTTTCTTTTCTGCACTGCAGGTAACCTTGAGAGCAAATGAAAATGGTAAGTATTCTGGGCTCATCCAAATATTGTGAGAAAAACTGAAATAAAATACGGGGCTTCCTGCAAGCTGTAAGCAGTTGACCTAGCCTGATCCCAGCCTCCTTGCAAAATGGGGATATGGGATAGGAAAGGTTTTCCATTAAGGAGTTCTCTCCTTCCTCCACAGTCCCCAGGAGTGGATCTGTTCATTTGGCGGTTACAGGTTAGGCTCTGTGAGGCTTACAGGAATCCATGTGTGAGTCTCTGTGGTGTGACTGTCAGCTTGTGGGGGTGACTGTGTCCATTTTCCCCAGGTGAGATGGACTGCTCAAGCTTTGGTGCTCCAAGGGGACGGGCCCTAATGTGAATCCGGGCATGTGGCTCAACAGATTGAGCTGCTGCCTACCACACTGGAAGTCTGGGGTTTGGTTCTTCGTGCCTCCTAAAAAAGATAGTGAGCTTACATGACAGGCAGGCATGGCAAACTGACACAAGATGATGCAACGAGAGACACAAGAGGAAAACCATAATTAGAGAAACAACAAAGCCAGGAAACAGGTGGCTTAAGTAGTTAGGCACCTCCCATTCATATCAGAGGTTCCAAGTTTAGTTCCCAGTGCCTCCTAAAAAAAGAAGATGGAGACAGCAAGTGTAAACAATGAAGGAGTAGGGAGAAATAAAGAAATTAAAAATATTATTTAAAAAACAACCAGAGAAACAAAAAGACCCAACCATAACAAGAAAGAAAGAAACCATGCAAGGGAGTTGCACCTTCTGTGCATGTGCTTACAATGGAGATTACAGAGAGACAAAGCTGTCCATCTTTATGAGGTGGCCTCCAGATCACAGGGTGTAGGGAAGCCAGGTGTGCAGATAACCTCAGACTCTGGCATACTTGCTGATGTCCAAAAGTAAAGGAAAGTTCATATGACTCTGCATTAAATCAAAATCCTGAGAGTTGTGAGGCATCACATACAATGATCTATCAACTCTCATGGTGATGTTACAGCCAGGAGCTCTGCCACCCAGGAGCTCTGCCACAACACACAGGCATAGGGAAGAAAACTTAATTCACTGCATTATATCATTACCCCTGGGAGGATCTTTGACAAATAACTCAGATTCCACTTGGTTCTTAACCTGGTGTCCAAACCAGGTTAAAATGCAACTAGAGGGCAGAGTAGAAAGACATGGACTCTCTCTTCCTCTAGAACAGTAGCTGGAGGACAGGCTGAAATGGACTGGATAAAGATCTTCTAGGCATTGGGACAGCAGGCGAAGAATGGACACCATCCAGAACAGAGAGGGACAAAGGAGGGGAATCATGACAGCAAAACTGCGAGTGGAAATCAGAGGCTGCTCCAGCTGCTGGCACCCTCCCCCCCCCCCCACTAAACACTTTAAGAACATTCAGGCCTCTGAACCCACTTTAGAAAAAGGGGTCTTCAGGGATCCACCACCCCTGGAAAGGGGAGGGAGAGGGACACAGCCTAAGCTGACAACTTTTGACCCACAAATTGAGTCTATTGTGTCCCATGAGCACTTCGGGGTGGATGGGGCATTCTATTGTTTCCCCTGGAAGCCTGCAAAGGACTAAAGAGATCAGGACCCTCTCAATCTACTTCTTCACTAAGCGGAAATGATTGTTGAGGACACAGAAAGGAGTGGAGTTGGTTCCTACCCAGGATAAAGGGAGCAGGCTGACAGAGAAGGCTGAAGAACTGTTTCTGAGAAAGTTTAAATTACAAGGCTCTTCATGTCTAGGTAAGAACCTCTACCACATTGACACTCCAGTCTGTGTCACAGCTAAAACTCTCAACCAGGCACTGAACTGAAAGGGCTTCCCAAGAGTGCTATCTGCTAGCAGCACTAGGTAGTACACATAAGAAAATTAAATATCAGTTAGAGAGGCTTTTGACGGCCTTTATAGCCTCTCTTCCAAGGCCCTAGGAAGCAAGTCTGCAGCCCATTACTGGGTGTAGCAGTTAGCTATTATTGATGAATTCCAAAAAGAAATATTGGATTATGCATGTAAACTGGTCTTTTCCTGTGGGCATATTAGTTTATATTGGATTCAGAGGTTAACATGATTAAATAATGATCAAGGCTTTGATTGGACCACATCAAGAACACTGCATCCCTGCCCCTTGGTGGGCAGGGACACACAGAGAAAATGACATGGCAGAAGAGACCATTGGAGTTTTGGGGCTGGAGCCCAGGAGGTGGACACACAGAACACCACCAAAGGAATAGAGACAGCTCCTTAGACACAGCAGAAGCCCTGAGGTGAGGACAGAGCTGTTTGCCTGATATTCTACAGCTGACCTTGTGGAGAGAGGCAAAGCTTAGAGAGCCTCATAGTCTAGAGCTGACCTTGTGGTGTGAAAACAGAGGAGCTGATACTGGAAATAAACCCCAAGGGAAGAGGAACCCAAGAAGCCTGAACCCTTGCAGACATCACCAGTCATCTTGCTCCAACACGTGGTAAAAGATTTTGGTGAGGGAAGTACATTATACTTTATGGCCTGGTAAATAAGCTTCTACCCCAAATAAATACCCTTTATAAAGCCAACAGATTTCTGCTATTTTGCATCCACATTCCTTTGGCTAAGACACTAGGTCAAGAGCCCAGTTTTGAGCAACTAACAGGGACAAGCCTAACAATCCAGGTTGAACCAAGAATCAAAGAGCAGCAGTAACGCACAGACTGTCATCAACAAATCTCAAGAAAAGAGGAAGAAATCGAGCATCTAAGTAACCTGCATCCTAATCAGATGCCTAACATGAGCAAAAAGTTACAAGCCAGACTAAGAAAATGGAAGATATAGCCCAGGAAAAGGAATATATCAAAGCCCCAAAAGACACACAGAATTTGAGAGAAATAATTAACAAGATGCATGCAAATTCTGAAAGGAAATTAGATGAAGACAAAGACATGGCTAAAGAATGAATGACATCAAGAAGATACTGAACAAGCACAAAGAAAAATTTGAAATCCAAAATAAAAAAAGTAACAGAGGTAATGGGAATGAACGACACAAAAGGTGAGATGTAAAAAAACATTAGTCATACAACAGCAAACTTGAGATGATAGAAGAAGGAATAAGTGATAGTGAAGTCAGAACAGCTAAAATTGAAGAGAGAATAGAATGGGAAAAAATGAGCAGAGGCACAAGTTGAATGACAACACAAAAGAGCAACAACATACATGTCATAAGAGTTCCAGAAGAAGAGTAGGGGAAAGGGGGCAGAAAGTATTTGAGGAAACAATAGCTGAAAATTTCCCAACTCTCATGAAAGAAATGAGCCTACATGTCCAAAAAGCCCACCGTACTCCAATTAGAATTAAAGCAAATAGACCTATTCCAAAACACAGACTCCTCAGAAGGTCAAATGTCAGATAGAGAAAATTCTGAGAGCAGTAAGGGAGAAGGGAAACATCACTTACAGGGACACCCATAAGATTTAGTAGATTCCTGATGAAAAACCATGGAGGCCAGACAGCAGTAGATATACTTGGGAAACGGAAAGAGAAAAACTGCCAGCCAAGAATTCTGCATCCAGCAAAACTCTCCTTCAAACGTGAATGTGTGTATAAAATATTCACAAGCAAGGAGAAACTACATTCATAATAAAGATTCCATCTTGAAGGATCTAATAAAGGAGAGAATAGAATAAAGAATAGCAGAAAGAATAAGCCAGAAAGTGAAAAGACAGACCAAAATCTGATGTGGCATATGATGACCAAAGAAGAAAAGGGTGGAAATAAACAATGCATTTACAGCAATATCATTGAATGTGAATGGATTAAACTCACCAATCAAAAGATATAGGCAGACAGGATGTATTCAAGAGTATTTATCAAAGACACTCCTTGGACCCGGGGATACAGACTGTCTGAAAGTGAAAGGTTGGAAAAAGATACTTGCACATAAGTATCCAAGAAAGATTGCACTGAAACAATATGATGATTTAGACTTAACAGACATATACAGAAGACAGCATCCAAACTCAGTGGGTATACCTTCTTTGCACATGCCCATGGATCCCCCAGGATAGATCAAATGTTAGACACAATACCATTCTCAATAAATATATAAAGACTGAATTATATAAAGGATCTTCTCAGACCATAAGGGAATGAAACTGAAAATCAATAACAGGATAAATGTGAATTTGCAAATTAATAGGTCAAAGAAATTGCAAGTGAAATCAGTAAATGCATTCAGACAAATGAGATCACAACTTATCAAAACTAATGGGATACAGCAAAGGCAGTCTTGAGAGGGAAATTTATAAACCTAAAAGCCTATATAGTAAAAAAAATTCGCTTTTATAAGTACTTACTTTTTTTAAGATTATATTTCTCTCCCATTACACCACACACACAGAGTTCTCTGTTCTGTGTCCATTTGCTGCATGTTCTTTTGTCCCTTCTGTTGTCAGCAGCATGGGAATAGATTCTCTTTGTTGCATCAGTTCTCTGTGTGCGCAGCGCCATTCCTGGGCAGGCTGCACTTTCTTTCATGCTGGGCAGCTCTTCTTATGGGGTACACTCCTGGCACGTGGGGCTCCCCTATGCAAGGGACACCCCTGCACGGCACAGCATTCCTTGCACGCATCAGCACTGCATGTGGGCCAGCTCCACATGGGTCAAGGAGGCCAGGGGTTTGAACCATGGATCTGCCATGTGGTAGGCGGATGCCCTATTGCTCCAAGTGAACTTCCCACCTTTGAAATTAATAAGTGAATGAACTGATCTAACATAGGCACCCAACAATTAAAGACATATTTTTGCTAAAAGTACCCATGTCCATTTGTCCAAGCCAGAGAGCTAGAAAAAGCACATCTTGTTGTACTTACCTATCACACCATCTCTCTTCTCACCAACTCACTGCCCATTCTTTTAGCTGCTCTAAGACCAGGAGATTGTGGCTCTCCTTTACTTGGGTCACTGCCATGCTTCCTGGCCTCTTTCCCTCTGTTATTTTCTTCCTTCACAGTCCAAAGGGTTCTTTCTAAAAGCTACATCTATCCATCTTCTTGCTGACGGTCTTTTTGGGATTTCCTTTACTTTCGGGATAATAGACACATGCCCGGTTCACGATGTTTGCCTGGATCTGTCCCCTGCCAAACTTGCAGCCACACCTCATACTTTCCAGTCACTTGTGCCTACCCAGCGTCCACTTGCTCATGGTCATTCTTCCTTCCCTGTCTTTTAACCTGTTTTGCCTTTGACTTGGAAAACAGCCCTTCCCAACCTGGCTGCTTCTCTTCTTTCAAGGCACATCCATTTGTCTCACACCCACATATGGCCTTTCTACCTGCTATTACACCATAGTATTTCCAACTCCAGTTGTATTTTTTCTTAAAGGAGCTGAGGGAAATGCTTGCATTTTTTCTCTTCCCCCATCGTAGGTGGTTATGCCCTGGTGTGAATATGCCTGAGAAAAAATTGTATTTTTTTTAACTCCAGTAGAGAAAGTAAAACTCTAGGGTAAATCAGATCTGGGTGGAATTTTAACTTTTGTGATATTTTACTGGTTTAAACTAGAGCCACACTGGTTACCATTAATGAGGCAATTTTTTTCTGACACTGAAGAATGCTGAATAGTAGGTTATAACCCTTCACTTAAAATTTTCATCAATTACAGTGGCCCTCAGCTCTTTCCTTGTTCTTCTCAGATCCAAGTGCATGGATGCTAAGCCCATTCACATCTTGGATAAAGGATGGACATAGAAGGATGATTGTGGCCCAACTTCGAATTTAAAAAGATGAAGACACTTCAACATTTTAAAGACTGAAATGATGAAGCGTGATTTCTGAACATGCAACCAATGACTGAAACTATAGTGACATCAGAGGGGTGGGAGAGGAAGCACAGAGGAAAAGGAAGGACCACTCTGCCTCTCCCTTCTCTTGACCCCACACATTCCCCAACCCCCCCCCCCGGGTTGCTGCCCCTAATGTTCAAGGGGACAGAATTCAGAAGCAAGGCCATGTGGTCATGAGTGACTACTTCTACCTCCTCTTCATTGGCCACAGAAAATGAAACCGTTAAATCTGGCTCAACACATCACCACTCCTGCAAGACAATTTCTCCTCCATGGTTGAGTCGAAGAGCAAACACCCAAGCAGAGACTAACAATTTTCTTTATAAACCACCCATATGTATTGAAAGTTCTATACATTCTGTAGGGAAGAAAGGGCCCATTGAGGCAAATGGGTATGAGAGGAAAGGAGCCATTTGTAGGCAAAGCAAGTGGGCCCTCCTGCCAGCTCCAAGATAAAAGGCCCAGAGTTTGGGCCTGCCCTATATTAATCACTCAAGCCAGGGAAAGCACAGTTGACAATACACACAGATCTCTCCCACTCCCTACTGTGGAAGTCTCCAAGTCCACTGCACTGAATTCTGGCCAGCATCCAACACACAACACACACACACTGGGCTTCCAGCTTGCTGATAGTGAACAGGTTGAGTTGGACCTATTTATCTCCTTTGCAGATATGCAAAGACCTTTCATGAGGACAGCAAGACGCACACCATTTCTGGAGGGCACTTTTTGCTTTTTACTGAGTTCTGGCCTCTTGTGCCAGAAGAAATATCTCTTATGAAGCCCCGGGTAGCACATGGGGAGGCCCAAAACATAAAACTGCTACTTACCTTGGCCATGCCAGAGGCACAGATGCTTTAACCAAAGGGGGCAGCAAAAGTGCTTTCAAACAGATATTTTCCCAGTACTACTGACTCCTCTAAAGCCAAAGGTGAACCCCTGGCTGGAGGGGCCTCACATATTTACTTATGGGAAGAGAAATTTTCCCCTACAAATCTGTTGGTGTCCCTTTCGACTTGAGCCAGGTGAGCCTCAGCTTCCCTGATGGAAGCAGACAATACAAGGCCCTTCATCAAGGACAGGGGTGGTGCTGCCCCTTCCACTATACCACATCCGTGCCCTGGCCAGTTAGACCAGAGGTGCCCTGGTAGGAAGTGGAATTAAAAGTCCCCCAGCTCTGGAATAGTGCTGTCCCCCTTCTGTTGTTGCATCTGTATTCGAGACATGTGGACTGTGGGGTGCTCTGCATGAAGGTGGAAGCAGAGGTATCTTGAAATACAGGCATGATACTGGTTCCTCCTGCAGGAAGTGTGCTCTGGCCAAGTTAGACCCTGTGGAGAAGAAATGGTGCTGCATTTTCCACTTGGTCCTGCTCCAAAGTTGAGAGCTCCAGATGTACAACTGGGTCCTGGGGCAGAGAACTGACCCCACAACTATGTCACACATCAGTTTTCTTACTGGGATGCTAAATCTGGATAGCCTAGGGATGTCAAATCCCACAAGTGCTGGTGGTGTTACACCACCACTGAGTGGCTGGGCTCTGGGAAAACTGAAGCTTGCAAGCTTGGTAAGGTGCTGTTTCCCCAATGGGAACAACAAGGGTTAACGCTGTTGGCTCCCAGGGGCTACCCATTGGGGACACCGAAGTGGGCTGAGGTATGGCTCCTGAGTAAAAAGAGAAGATTGTAAGGTGGAGGTGGGCCACAGACTGACAAGTGCAGGCAAGCCAGCAGAGACTTGGTTTGATGCAATGCTGCCATTGCGTGGTGTGTTGTCAGGACCAGGATGTGTCACACAAAAAAGGGGGAAAAGTTCCTGGAGACAGATGACAGGTAGGCCTAGGTGCTGAGCACTGAAGTGTAGACAGTCACAGGAGAGATGGCCAGGCCAGTGAAGACATGAGCACTGGGAAAAGTGGCTCTTTGCTGGTGCTCACCAGGGCCTCCCAATGTGGGTTGAGGGGTGGCTACTGGAACCAAGAGGGAGGTTGAAAAACTAGCTGGTGCAGTGTTCATTGCTACAGGCTAGTGGAAATGGGTACCTTTTTGCAGGAGGGTATTTGCTTCCTATGACGATGGGCATGGGCAAATTGAAGTCAAAATAAGCACTGGGAGGACACCAGGAAAGAACAGCCTGGGAAGGGGGAGTGGGTCCATATCACTTACACTAGGGGTCTGACACAGGCTGGGTGGTCCACTTTTCAAATGTGCTGGCTGGGTGGGTGGGCATGACCAGTGAAGACAGGGATACTGATCTAAGTTGGTAAGGACAGAGGAGGATATTATGCACATAAGTGTGGGTGATTACTTTCTGAGAGTGGTAAGCTGGAAGAAAAGGGTGGGTTGTTGAAGGCATTAGGAGGAGTAGGGAGATGAGAAATAGAAGTTGCAGACACCATGAATGTAGGTGTGGCAGCCTCAAGAAGACAACCTGCTGTTCTCACCTTGGACAAGACATGAAAGGTACAGCAGCAGGGGGGATTGGCAGCCTGGCAGACAGCTCAGCCAAGCCCCTGACTTCTGTTGAGGTGGTAGCTGGGATTGGCACAGTGACTGTGGCTTAGGCTCAGGTGTCTAAGTTTCCACAGTAGGAAGAAAGGCAGGATCAGTGACACTGCTATCTACACAGGTCTCAAAATTTTATCTTCCTCTGCAATGGCATGGTCCTGTTTCTGATCAGCCTTCTCTTTCCAGCATGGGTCTTCACAGCTATGGCTACCCAAGGAAGCTCAGAGGTTGGGACCATTCCCACCACACAACAGCAGCAGTGACAATGGCAGCAGCATCAGTCTTTTCCTTTCACAGCGCATAAAACTGCCTGGTGTGTGTAGAGGCATGCTCCTTGATGGCAGAAGCAGGCAATTTCTTCCTGCATCAGTGAAGCCTGGACATCTGTGGCCATGGCTTCCATCCACCACTGCCTCTGGCATGGTCTGTCTGACAACAGGATGAGGATGCCCCAGAGAGCCATACTGCATCTGGACCACACCTTCCTGCAGGCAGGACACCTCCAGCAGGCATGTTCTGAACAATGACAGTCAGGACAGAGGAGCTCACAGATGCCTGGGCCTTCTGACAGGCTCTCCTTTTGTACACCCCTTAAAATATTCAGAGGTGTGTGGTCACCCCTCGGGCTGAAGTGTGGTTTGCTGGCCTGGCGGGGAGCGGCCGCGGCAGGCCAAGCCGCTGCCCCCATAATAGGGTGGCTGGTCGGACTCACTGCCACCCCTGAAGGAAGCTCGGCATGGGTGCAGAGTGCCCTCGGGTCTCCCCTTCTCGGCAGCCATGCTTCCGTGGCCGCCCCTCCTCCCGGATGGCGCCACATGATGCCTGTGGGGCAGCACCCTTCTTCTTCTTTCTCCCTGCGCAGGCGCAGGGCGGAAAATTCCAGTCTGCCCTTTTCCCCTCCCCTGACAGCAGCAACAGCCAGGCGTGGGCGGAAAAATCCAGTCTGCCCTCCACCCCAGCAACAGCAGCCACCGATCCCTAAACCCTGCCCCTTCCCCCAGCAACAGCGACAGCCAATCCCTAACCACCACCCCTCCCCCGTCCAGTACCGCCCACTGACCTTTCGCCGGCAACCAATCAGAACAGGGCGTGGCATCGACCAATCAACCTTCCCCAGCCCCTATAAAACTGTTGCCTCTCCCTCAATAAAGTGGACTTGCGTGTTTACCTTGTCTCCGCGGTAGTTCTTCTGCCGTGCGCCCTCCAGTCCTGAAAGCCCCCGACAAGGGCCTGGCCTCCCTTGTCCCCAGTTCGTCGCCTGCTTCTCCGGGCGACCCCTTCGTCGCCGGCTTCTCCGGGCGACCCCCGTCAGCCGAACCGCGCAACCCCTTGTGAGACCGATCCCTCGTCTGCTGCCGGACCGACCCCTCGTCCCAAGTGGGACCGACCCCTCGTCCCAAGCGGGACCGACCCCTCGTCCAGAGCTGGACCGACCCCTCGTCCGCAGCCAGACCCCACCTCTACCGACCGAGCAAGCCGCCGCAGAGGTGCAAGGAAGTGACCACCTCCGCCTCCAGCTCCAGGGGCCTGGATGTGGACCAGATATTCCCAGGAGTGTGGAGGTCCCTTCTCTGCTCACCCTGCCCCTGGTAATCTCTGCAACTCTCCTCCCTCTGGCTCACTCTTGTCAGGCCTCTTCTGGGGACCTAGACCCAGTTTCCTTCAGGTGAAGATGTGGGAGGTATCTTGATGGTACCAGCCTCCTAGAGGTGGCCTGACCAAGGGGGGGGGTGAACCCAGAAGGAACACCTTGCACCCTGGAGGAGGTATAAGCCAAACACCTTGGAATGGCAAGATGACAGCACTGGCTTCACACTGCACCTCCTGAACACAGATGGAAGGACCCCTAGAGAGGGGTACTGAGGGCTCCAGATGGGGTATCTCCTCTTATGGGTGACATAAATATCCAGAACACAACTTCCCACCATCCAGGTTGAGCAGCTTATGGGCAGGGCCAGGGAGAGGAGCTGGGGCAGCAGGGTGATCCAGACCAGCCTCAGGAGCACTGGAGGAGTAAAAAGGTGGGCAAACACAGGCCCAGGGCAGCAACTGCAGAGTCTGGAAGCAAAGTTTGCTCAGAAAATTGCCCTTGAAGAGATCTCTGCACACCCATTGAAAAACTGGACTGTGGAACTCAAGAGGTCAACTAATTTCCAATGGCCTCTGAGGTGACCACAGTTGCACTGATGAGCTCCTGGATGGAGGTTTTTTGTGCAGCATCTGGATGTGTCACAGAGGGAGGGTGCATCACAGAGCAAGGGCACATGAGGAATGGAGGATGAGGGAGAGAAAAGGGAAGGGAAGACAGAAAAGATGTACAAACTGCTAGGCCCAGTAACAGCCTCAAAGGTATGCCTTCTGGCACCCCTGCACAGTCTGCAGCTTGAAATAGTTTCTGTGGCCTCTCTGTCAATGAACATCACAAGTACAACTGCACAGGTTTCCTGATAGAGCTCACAATGCCCTGACTTGCCCAGGTGCTGCACACATTGCTTCCCGGCATAGGTAGGTTTTCTCAACTTGGTGAAAACACTGATACCGAACAACCTTCCTTGGGTCAAGAAAACAATGTTCAACACAGGATTTGTTCAACTCAGGATTCGAAAGCCAGGCTGAATCCACAGCTAATCGATTTAGCCAGACTAAGGCCTCCAACAAATGTTTAGTTCCATATTACTGAAAGGACCTAAGGATATTCAGCACCAGGGCACACCTATCCTGAGCACATGCACCAGCTTACTTGACTGGAAGAAAGTAATGGAGCCATCTTATTCTTTTTCATCCACATTCCTCTATCCAGGGCAGAGAAAGGAGGTAACCACACTCACTGCCACAAGCATTCCTTCCCCACCTGACACAGGTGAAGGCATGAAACAGGGAGAGCACACCACCACCCGCATTGATCATATCGGACACACGCAGGAATAAGTACGCCTTTGTGAGCACAGATCACGGCATGACAAAGCGAACGGCCCCACTTGGGGAGCATGAGAGTCAGCACACAGGCCAAGCACAGGACTCAGCCCCAGGAGAAAAGGGCTGGGCAGTGAGGCATCGATAACACAGAGCTTTACAAACATACAGACAGCACTCGCCCTGACCAAACCATGCACTTCCGGTTACAGAGCAATCCATCCTTAAAATGGAGGCCCAAAAAGCCAACTTTTGGGGGAAAACGAACCAAGCCCTGAGAGGGACACAATCCGCTGGTCACTAAGCCCTCCCGGAAGCGTCATGCGGCCACTAGGCCACAGGACGACCGCATAGCTGCTGGGGCAATCTGGTCGATCCTAGTGGGGGGGCGGGGACGGAGGGGGGAAGACGGGAAGGGGGGAAGGGGGGGACAGGGGAAGAGGACCAT